>NW_009602154.1:114434-126692 GCF_000690535.1 Cariama cristata
CTCTTCCTCACCACAGTCGAGGCTCTGCAGGACACATCTGTTAGCTCTGCGTACTGCACACAGCACCCCCAGGGTCCCAATTAAAACACAAGTACTGCCACGTCCCCCTGGGAACTAGAGGGCTACCTGCAGGCACAAGCAGACTTGTGCAAGGCACCAGTGATTCTGAAGTCAATGCACAATGGACAGTTGCATAAATGCCAGCTTTTCTTTTAAAACAGCAGCCCTTCAAAGCTGGCAAGTCAGAGTTTTCCCAGTATACAGCCAGACAAGTCACTGCTGCTATTCATGAAGCTAAAAGCAAACACAGAAGTCTTACTCTACAAGCTCCCCTCAAAATTCCTACCCGTATTTAACAGCCAAAGGAATTTGGCACACATGACGAAAGGCTGAAGCTTTGGGATTACAGTGTTGCAGGCTGCAGCTTCATGCTTCTCTCGGAAGGCCAGGCAGACACAAGCCCCGAGCACCCGAGTGTCCTCAGGGGAAGAGCCTCCTCCGGCAGTGCCGAGAGCCACCAGAAGACTGCTCCACCTGCAGCACTGCCCTGCCACAAGACCAAAATAGAGCTAGAAATTACAGGAATATCATCCAAAACCCCTCCAAGGGGTAGCAGGCACAGGTGTACATCCAGGAGAACACTGCAGTGACATTGGTACAGTTACTCTGAAGAGCAGTAACAAAGGCTTGCCAGGAGAGGCTGCCCACGTATGTCTTGGAAAGAAGGCAGCAGCTCAGTCGTGGTTTCCACAGTCTTTGGGAAATTAATTTCTCAGTAAGCTGTTGCTGATTATTTATGCCAGCTGTCAAACACAGAAGCCAACTTCTATAGCCACCGGAGAGGAGGCCTGCACAAGCTTCCTCCTGAACACAGGGCTGCCTGCACTTGGAACGGCACCACCCAGCAACAGAAGAGCAACCCTATCTCCCAAGAACATTACGTCCTCACCCTCTGAGTTGCCAAAAAGCAGGGCAGTTATTGCTAATACCGACAACTGTGATCCAGGTACTTGTCTAACATGGGCTGGGCAGAGCCAGCTTGTCCCACCTAGTTCTTTGCACTTCTGCATCCAATGGTATTCAGGAGTTTGCAGTCATGAGTTTGAAGGCTTGGCACCACATTGATGTAGGTAGACCCTCAGTGCTTTTTCAGAGAGACCTAAGGCACGAAGACTTTAAGTGTCTTGCTGAGGGTCTCTCAGAGCAGCTCTGGCAACATTCAGGAACTGAACCCAAGTCTCCTGACTCCTAGTCCTGGCGTTGGACTTGAGACATCTTTCCACACGTAAGCCCCGAACCATCAGTCAGAAGTTCATGACTTTGTCACTAACACCAGCTGGATTTGACCTCGAGATGAAAGTCTCCAGCCCTGTTACCAGTGTCCGGAGCCAGCTAGTCTCCAACCACACCGTGATTTTAAAACCATGTTTCTGCCAACACCAAGATGTTAAAGCTCTCTCAAACTTCATTATGAAGTGTGGAGAGTGGCTTGAGCCAGACTGGAATCTTGGCAGCAGTTCTGTGTCGGGGAAGTAGCTATAGTTTAATCCTCAAACAAGTGAGGACTTCTCAGGGCATGACAAACGTGGACTCAGCTGTCACAGTCTACCACCCACCCTGAATTTCCTGGAAGAGCCCTGACATTTGCAGTTCTGTTCAGCATCATGCAGTCAGGCATGCGAAGTGGTCCCAGCTTGCTAGCTCCAACTCGCTCTAAAGCTGCTGTGTTCTTCATAGCATCATTTTTCCTCAATCATGTAACATGGCACCAAGGTCTGTTGTTACACGTATCATCACATCATGCAGGTTTCTGACTGCTGTTCCAGGAGGGTAACAAAGAAAACTCCTTTAGCAAAGCATCACCACTGTCTGATACCTGAAATGTTGCAGTTGAAGGAGAGGAAAACCCCGTGGAAAAAGGAGAGGAAAAAAGATAGCTGTTAAAGATCAGAAGCCTCAGAATGAAAATATGTGGATAACACAACAGACAGAAAAAGGGATTGGTAGTAGAATAAGGAAGCCTTTCTTTTGGATGTCACCCAAGCCACAAATACTGGCATAGAAATCTGCAAAACCACAGTGAGAGAAGTTAGGATGAGCCACAACCTGCACCTCTTTGCTTCCCAGCCAGCCAAAGGACGTGCTCAGCATACACAGTCCCCTTCAGCAGAAAGCTTCCAAGCACTTCACAGAGAAGCCAGCTCCCAGGACCTGCCACTCTACTGCAAGAGACAGGCATCATTTACCAACATGTTTGCTGAGGCTCACAGCAAGGTCCCAGGGAGTGGGGCAGCACTGAGGGAAGAACCCAGAAAACTTCACTAGCAGCCACTGCTGTTACTAGATCAGATCAAACACCTGGCTGTGCTTGGAGACTGCCCGATCAGTGTCAGACAAGCTACAGGAGCTTATCCACATGCAATCATCATTTGGGAAACAGAGTCTCTCTTGCTTGTGTCTCTCTAAGTGACTGCCCAGGAAGTGGTAATTTGGGGAGGGAGCACAAGATGACTGATTAACTGATTTGGGGGTATGAAGCTAGAAGTACTGGAGAAGTCAGAACACATTGAGGGACACCAGCCAACAAGTCTCACGCCTCAGCACACACGGATATGCTCCACTTGCTGTCAAGGAAGTGTCACTGAACACAACAGCCAGACATGACACAGAAAAGAGAAAGAGTGGCACATTCTTGGATCAGAGCCTCAAAAAATCAGGTCAACAAGAAAGGCGTGATCTCTGCCATGACCCAAGCAGGACAGCCCGTCACACACAGGAAATACCTTCCTCCTTTATGGATTTCCCCTGCCCTTTGACACTTGCAAACAAAGCTGTTTGTACACGAAGATCATGTGAAAGGGAAGGCGTGAAACTCGTTTCCACATCACAAGAGATGGTTTTGTTAGTGTGATTCATTCAGCCATTGCAGTTTGTGCCAGAGGAGACCTCAGTGACCTTCAGAGGCTTCTGTTCGTTTTAGTTCAAGTTCCAGGTTGAAAATTTCAACTTCACTTACTGGTGGATTTCAGAATAACAAGAGGAATGAACTTGCGTTTTTGACTGGCAGATATTCTGGAAACCAAGGAATCCAAGCTTTCTTTTACCTGCTACTCTCATGGCAATGAAGTCACATATCAACCAAGTAGGTCCAACCCTGTACCTATAACTGGCATATTGTCTTTCAAACAAGGACAATCCATCTTCATTATAACAAGTGCTATTTCTGCATTAAAAGAAGATCAGAACAAAGCTTGTGATAGTTCCTGTCATTTTTGGGACCCATAGCCTGATTTACAGACATGCCAAAGATCTAGAATTCCCCATAGAAAATGAGAGTGTTCTGAAATCAGATTTCAAATATGTCAGATTAAGTAACCTAATCTTGAAGTACTTGGCTGCCTTGGAAAGAAAGAAGATTGGAAAGAGCTGAAAGTATTAACATAGAAAAGAATATCCTATGGGTGTACTCAGAGAGTCTGTTTCTCAGAGAAGCCATCAAAAACAGTTTGGTTCCCAAAACCACCATCCCCACTCCAGAGAGACCACTGTAACTATCCTCTCAAAGCCTACCAGACACTGATTGCACCGAGTGGCTTCTCTATATACAGATGAGATAACTACACCTCAAACCAGTGCCACCGCTGACACAGGGACAAGGAGTACCTTTGCCATCACAAGCATGGCAGAGACCATCCCTCCAAATCAGACCTGTGCTCTTTTTCCTGCAGCCCCATCTCTTCCAGCTTCCCTAGCACAAAGGCAGTAGTTCCTCGGGGAAAAACATAACCAGGAGTTTCAAATACACTTCTGCAGACACTGGACAAAAAACAAAACCTGCAGCTGCAGGAGTGTTGAGGCCATTGTACATGTCTCCTGTCTTTGCCAAAGGGGAGGAAGAGGACTCTCTAACTCTGAGCGCATCTGGTTTGCGCAATTTATCAGGAGTCTAAAACCCAGAAAACAGAAACTTACACGCCTCCCATCCCAAGTTGTACAGAGCAGTATTTTGCATTCTCTCAGTCCCAAGAAAAAAGACAAAGGACACAGAGACAGATGTTTCTATGCCACCAGAGTAATCACCAGCTCCTGCCTTTATTAACAAATAGATCTCAGTGCTATTGCAGAGCAGCACTGCACTTCCCTACCAGCAAGGAGGAAGGCTTCCCAGACAGCATGTCTGGACAAGATCAAAAGGCCTTCAGTTAGCAGCCTGAGGACACCTGTGCCTGTGCACAATCTACAAAGCAGATGGCCCTCCATCTGTGCCCAGCCAGCAGCACACAGCCATCCACACTGTTCCCAAACCTGAGAACATGCCTTTGTGCTACACACCCAGAGCCTCTGTCTATCCTGTTCACAGGAGAACTGTTCATCCTACATTTATATCCTTTGTATGCATGGGAGAGCAGGCACGTTTTTCCAAGCATATGACACTACATCTTGGAGAGAAATAAGGGAATTAAACTTATGAAAGAGTTCGTGTGTAACGACCTCAAATAGCAATCCTAATGCACTGGAATAAGCTCTGGGATTTATTATTCAATTGACTGGAAAGCAAGAGAAAAGGATTTCCCTGTGGCGTTACTACTTCTGAAACTGAGGAGAAACATCAGCTATAGGCCAATCTCGTGGGTGACAGATCCCCAACTTCTCCGTCTGACCCTGTAGCAATGAGTCTTCAAAAACAGGGAAGGCCAAAATGAATGAGCTTGCAGAATTCCTTCTTTGTTATTCTGCAAACCAGCTTGTAAAATCCCTCTGGAAGCATAAATGTGTTCAGTTTAAATTAAAACAACAAAAAAGAAAATCCAACATTTGAAAACACCAGACAGCAAGAATGATCCATGCAAGATGTGTAGCCTACTTACATGAAAATGTCATCAAAAATGCATAGCATCTGTGATAAGCCAAACCAGCTAGAACACTGAAATGAAAACAAACATGTAATGACTGGCAGTTGGAAAGGGCATTACAGCCCAGATTTGCTGTGTTGAAAGAACGCTCTCCCTTTCCATCTCTCCCGCCTTTGAGTGATGTTTGAAGCTGACACATGAGTAACTTCATGTTTGGGGTTTCAATGGCTCTGGCTAAAGTATGGAGAGCAGGTACGCCCATCCCTGTACAAGCCAGCTATAGGTTTCCAGGGGAATCTGCAGATTCTCTGAAGCCAGAAAGCGCTGCAGAGACAGGATGCTCAAAGGCTAGAATGAAACAGCTATGGGACAACTGAATACAGCAAAAAATAGCATGATAAAAACCTCATACAGCCTTGTTGGGAACATTCATTTTTCTAGGATGAAACAAGTAGGACAGAAGTCAGAATATCCTGTCACAATCTAAAGAAGCATGCTTCCAGAGATGAGATAGGAATTTTCACAGCAACAACAGATTGAAGCAGAAAACGTTTCTCTTCTGAAAGCTGTAACAGTACATGATCTGCCAGGCTGTTCATCATGTTCATTTATCTCCTGAGATACTGTTTTACTGACCACAACAGTCATATACAAATACTCTAATCAAAATTAGTCTGATTTTGGCCAATTAGGGTATAGCAAGAAGCTTTCCTATTCTCAAAGTCATAAAATACAGCGAGACAAAAGTAGTACTGTCTCATAGGTGAGGTGACATCGCTTGACCAAGGGCACAGGAACTCACGAAAGCTCCAGCAACTGAATGCAGGTTTCAAATCCTTGCCTGGCCTATGAGACCACCCTTCTCTGTGAGCCTCAAGGAGTGCAGTGTCCTAAGCATGGTAGGATTGTGCATTAGCCTGCAGCTGCTGCAACAAAATGATTGCTCAGGAGAAGGCTTACAATTCAGATGCCTGGGTTTACTGGGAACTGGGTGCAACCATCCAGGCAGCAGAGACCCAGAGATTAGGTTGTCATTGAAACACCAAGCTCTATCCCTTCCTTCAGACAGATAAATGGCATTCAATTTTTATAAGTACACTAGGAGCTTCAGCCAGACTGCTGGAAAGTTGCCCATTCACTTCGTAGCGTGACAAAGCAAAGGCATATCCTATGGCGCACAGAAGCTGAAGCCTTCACTACACAAATGGAGAGAGTTCAAGAATAGATCTGCTGAGGGAAAGTCTCCAGCCAAGACTGCTCCCAAGCAACTCAGTACCCAAGCTAAATAAAGAGTCTGAGGTGGAGGGCAGGAACAGAGCAGCTCATCCCATCCCAGCCAAGATGACGACACTCCTGCAAAAGAAGTACAGCCGCCAGCTTCCCAAGAGCAAGTGAACAGACAGCAAGGACATCACACAACCGAAGCTGCTAGGCTGGGGATCTCACAGATACTCCTCTGTCAAAGGCTTGACCCTGAGCTGCAGTTTGTGCAATAAGGGAAAGAAACATAACATGAATGAATGAGAGACAGGAAATGGATTAAATCCTTGTCTGGCCACACTGATGTCTGCTTGTAAGCAGTCTCCCAAACAGAGAGCCCTTCTCAGCTGTCACCATAAGGTTGAGAGATGCCTTTTTTTTTGGCTGGCGTCCCTTTTGCTAGCGAGCAGCCCGATAACGGGTGCTGGCAGAATGAAAGCTCTCCCAGATATGGCTGACTCCCTGTAAACAAGGAGATGAAAATAGTTTGTTTCAAGACACAGCTGGGAGAAATACTATAAAGCCAAAATAATGCCAATAGCTTACTGACATCTTGCATTGCTTGCACTCAAGTGTAACACCGTATGAATCTGGCTGTGTGCCCCCTTCAAGCTCAGGCACCAGAAATCTCACTAGAAAAAGACTAGGAGAAGGCCAGATGATCTTTAAGTTTGTCTTCTTGGCAAAAGCAAAGCAGATATATTTATATAACCTGAGCAACCACAGGGATATAGAGTGTATGAACATTTCTAGCCACTACCAGACCTGGAATAAGCCTGACATTGCCAGAAGCTAGACTTCCAGAAAACCTGAAAAGACAGAGGTGCTGGTACAGAGAAGGTAAGGATGAAACAGAAACATTGTTTGATGGGAATGAAGCATTGGCCCTATGAAGCATTCTTGCTGGACCTGTCATGTAGAGCAGATACAGTCAAGTCAGCAATGATTAAGGAACACAGACAAAATAGAGAAGCTCCTTCACATTACAGGAACACGCCTAAGGACTGGTGACCTAGAGAAGACATGACACAAAAGACTCTTTGCTTCCTCTACCATGAAGCTAGCATAAGCCCTCTCCTGTGTTTTGTGACATGTTGGGACGGGACACCATCAGATTCGATACTAGTCACCCTACTTTTCACTGTTGAAGGTATCTACTGAAGGTATCCTTACTTAGGATGTCCTCCTGAGAGATGAATCCCTTGACCTTGCAAGGTATCAGGGCATGCAGTAGAGGTGTCCTTTGCTGTTAGTGAGAGCCATGGTGGCAAAGTAGCAATCCCATGGGCTCAAGTTCTGCCATGCCACATCCATCATTCTCTTTTTGGGAGAAGTTAGTTTGAAACACAAGAGGTAACATTTACCCTGACTACAGAGCTGTTGTCTTCACCAGGTACCACAGACCGTGTCCTCATCACAGGAACAAACACATTCCTGAGAAAACCAGGACAGCTCCTAGGCAAACAGCAGTGTCACCCAAAGCTTTCAGACAGGCTAAGGTAGCTTTCAGGGTTTGTTTTTTTTTTTGATCCTGTATCTAGTTTTTCAAAACAAAACACTGTGACACCTTGAGTTAGGGGAAGGGGGGCGGGGAGGGGAGAAGGATAAAAGAAGTAGGGCACTTGAGTTTTCTGCTCTGTTCATCTTCTGTAGGAATTTTCAAAGACCTGAAGAAGGAAGTTGTGCAGTATGGTGGCTGGTGTAAGCTTACAAGCCCCTTCAAAGCCAATTTCTTAGCAGAAAAATAAGGAAAACAAGTACAACTTGCAAGGAACTGCACTAGCAAGTGAGGTGCCGAATAGACGAGGGACTCAATTGACCTGTGACTTTGGTGACTGTCTTTCTCATTGCTAACCTTGGGAGTTTTCATCTGAAAACAAGAGATGGGATTCACCTGAATTAGGAGAGGGACTGAGTTTCCTAAAGACACAATATTCATTTTGGTGAAAGTGTGGGAAAAACTTTGTTAAAAAAAAATTTAAAACTCAGTTTGACAACAGAAAGCCAGTTACTCACACATCCCTAGGTGCTGGCAACATAACATTGATAGGCTGCCACATAGGCCCAGGAAATAAGACCTCAACCATACAGCATGACTCATGGTTACCAGATGTTGCCCATAGTAGCGACATGTCACAAGAACTATCACTTTCAGTGGCTGTTTTTCATTCTGTTAATCAGAAGTCAGATGCACTGCCGAAAAAAAGCAACCACTTATAAATGATGTCTGGGATGGGGTGAACTTATCCAACAACCCACTCAACTCTCAGGACGTAGATGGCTTCAACTTCATTGCTACTTGTTCTTGGGGCTGTCCCTTTTGAACAGTGGCAGTACAGGAAATTATCAGGAACCAGGACATGCTGCTCCTGTTTTACATTTGTTGCTAACTCGGTGGGCTCCAGCATTTGTCAGCAGTTTTCTGGAGGTCCTTGGGAAAGAGAGGTCCAGGGTCTTTCTTCACTTCGTGCAAGAATGTCATACAATGCATGATTAGAGGAAAGACAGTACAGTCTTTTCCTTGGAAGTGTGCCATTTGCTTCACTTGCATTTCCTCCCATTTGCAAAGGGAACAGAGCATTAGTGTCCTCCCATCTCTTCTGGTAGGTTTCTTCATGGTGACTGTCTTCCAGAAACACAGCTCCTGTCAGCTGAGCTTTCACCAGCTGAGATCTTAAATATCGATAACTCCAGCTTCTTTCCATAATATTTTCACATACAAAGAAAAATTGAGAAGTCTGCTGCCATTCTGCATTGTCTCCAAACAATTGGACTCGTCAGGCAAATGAACTAAACTACATTTGAAATTGAACACGTTCCATGAATAACAATGTCACAACAGCACACGCTACTCCTAAAGTCTCTGGGTTAACAATGTAAGAGTCGATGTATATAAGTAACTGCAGGAGCCCACAAAAAGGATTTTTACTAGTAACATGATCAATTGTTTGGTACTTATGAAAGTACAGTTATGTTAACAAGGAAAAATAAGCAAGATTTTTGGCAAGTTTAGGAGACAAGGTGAAAGCTCACAAGTTTCTAATGACAATTATGTGCGTAAAAAGTCTGGGAAATTAAAAAGCTTCAACAGAGGTTTGGTCATGACAGTGTAAAATATTAAGTGTTTCAACCACAGCCTTGCATAAAACAAGACCAAAGAGACACCAAAGCAGATATATTACAAGTGAAAAAACTTAGACTGACCACTGGCCAAGTAGAAACTAGAGAACCAACGGTGGTAACTGCCGCATGGAAAATGTGATTTCCAGATGAGGAGTTGCAAGAACAGATTGGGAAGGTGGATCTCTGGGTATTTAAGTGGGTAGTTCAACCACATTCTGGCTAGGTTATCAACTGCAAGAGGACCTCAATGAGCGCCCTGTGGGTGAATTGGTAACAATAACGATAAGATGACTAAGCCTTGTGAGCTGAATTATGGGCTTGTTTACATGGGAAATTGTTATAGAAGCTAGGTGTAAATTTAGACCACAATGGCTCTTTTGCACCAATTCCCAGATGGGTGGGTAACACTATTCTGCTCTGAGAATGTCTTTCAGAGAAGGCAAAGCTCAACAATACAAAGACACTTTGCGTACTGAAAGGTGGTAGGTGGGGACAGCTATTTCACACTTTTTTCTTTTTTTCTTAAATGTAGGTGGGTCCCAAGACTGTAAATGATTGAAAGGCAAAGTAGGCTCAGGGAAAATTTTTGACAAGTCACTCTCTCTAAACTTTGTTTCTCATCTGGGGAGAGGGGACATTGTGCTTTCATGCATGTCTCTAAAGGATTTTGAGATGAAGGAGTAAGAAGTGCTATAAGGAAATTCCACTCTGAAAGGTAAAGGCCACATTACCTTTGTCTATCACCAGCTGCAAGAAATTTGATCAAAGCTTTCCAGTATATGTGATCAATATTGCCCTTAAAGCTCCGAGTATGAGGACTCCATGCCAAGAAGCCACATAGTGCCATTGGTCCTGCATCCCTGCTAACCCTGTTCAGTCACACCACACTCTCTTGGACTTTATGCTTATTTAGGTTCATGCCTGACTAGCAGCAGCCTCCTGCATGGAGAAATACAAACTGGCATTAGAACCTAAGCTAAACTGTTTCACATAGCTTGTCCCTAATAGTATGCTTACCTTCATGTGTAGTTACTCTGCAGCCAACACCAGTGGCATTCTTTAGTCGCACCACCATGAAGCAGGATATCCCACCTGACCCATTGATCTCAACCTTCTACGCAGTACTGAGAAGCTAACCAATTTAATGAGAAGTGCAGGAAAATTTAGGCAAGATGAGACATGAAGATTTTTACCTCACTAAGTTGGCACAAGGTCCTGGCCACCGGCAGCTCTGATAAACTCGCTGGATAACCGTTTCTGACCCATTCTGCACTTGGCAGGAAACTGTCCGTGTAACCGTATAGTGACACCAATGCCTGCAGAGAGAAAGGACACTGTTAGTCCCAGTAAGACAACAAGCTGAACCAACATACACCAGACTGCAGTAAAAACAGACCAAGTATCTGGGCGAGCGGTTGTTTCTTCTGCCAGCCATAGCTAGCCTTGCAGTCTTCATTTCTCACCCCACCCCCTCCTCCCAATGGCTGCAGAAAGATCCCCTGCTTCTGCCATCCTGAACCACAAGAGATCCAGTAACGCCTGTTGCTTGGTCCTCAGAGGCCACAGTTTTATAGTACATAATTTAGTTCTGTTAGTTATCATAAACAATAGGACTTCAGGGGGGAAAAAAAAAAAAAAAAAAGTGTTCAAATCTCCTGATAGCCAGTTCCTATTGTACTGGTCTTAATTTCATCCTGCTCATTATGGTATCATTCCCCAGCCTCCTACCATTCTGAACAACAGCTGTGTTGGAAAATTCTGCTTTTTCATGTGGTGGAGCTCATTGTCAGAACAGTTCGAACAAGGTGGGTGCTGAACAAGTCATATTTCTCTCCTAGTGAGGTTACAGTCTCAAAATGTGCAAGAGAAAATGCAGGGGAGGCAGGGACTAAGTGTCTTATGCTGTCTCATAAGAAAACAAGAGTGAGAGACCTCCTCACCATAAGGTGTATGGGGAGGCAGGAACTGCAGTGTCAGCCCTGGGAATCAGGAGCCAGAGACCTCTTTCTACCTCTCCGAAAAATATATTTTTAGGTTCCAGTGTCACACTTGAGGGGGGGAAAAAAGGATACTTCCATTTTCCCCTGGTAAGCATCATCCATATTTGCCAATATTGGTTCACATTTTTACTTTTGGACTTCAGCGTAGTGAACAGGTTTGAGAGCCACTTTCCTACTGACTGGGGATCAGAACTGGGGTCACTGATGCAAAGGGGAGACAGCAGCTTGTGCTCCAAAACACACAAAGTGCTTGGGTAAGCATTCCCGGCACATGCACAAGAGTCCTGGCTTCTCATCCATCTTAAAGCAAGAGACCCCACTACAGTTGATCCCTTCTTCTCCAAGTATCACAGTGGTTCCCTAACCTTGCGTACCAAAAATCAAACTGCTTGCACAGTAGAAACAGGCACCTGTACATCCTCTCCCTCCTGCCTTAACCCACTTTTCCCATGGCAGTTTAATTTTTCCAGTATTTGCCATTTACAGCATTTGTTGCATTTTGTTTCCTTTTTGGATTCCCCTCCTATCTCTGCAGGAGGCTCCCTGCTCTCTGGATAACTCTCATTTCCATGAATAGGAGGTACACATGCCAGCAGCTGAGTTGAGTGCTGCAGAACACAATGGGCAAGCTGGGGCCAGCCGGCTGCTCCCCGAAACCTTCAGCTACAGCCAGACAGGTGAGCTGGGGCACCCAGAGAGAGGGTGGCTTTCTACCCAGTGCCATCGAGCCCATCAGCAGCATCGAGGCAGAGCCATGCAGCTTTCCCTGCAGACACTGCTCCTGCTCACTGTAAACCCACTTGCAATTCCTCATCAGGAAGCATGGACTATAGTCACATCTCAGGTGACCCCAGGCTGGCAGGGAGGTCTTAGAGAACCACTTCTCTCAGATTTATTGAGAATCTGTGGTGTGTATATATAGGGATCAGGCACCCTAGTACCCAGCTGTCTCTACTAACATCTACATCATAGAACCAAAGGGCAAAACAGGGGGGAAAGATAAGATTAATGAATCACAGAAT
>NW_009602155.1:0-7500 GCF_000690535.1 Cariama cristata
GAGAAAGGCCGCAAAGATGATCCGAGGGCTGGAGCACTTCTATGAGGACAGGCTGAGAGAGTTGGGGTTTTTCAGCCTGGGGAAGAGAAAGCTCCAGGGAGACCTTAGAGCAGCCTTCCAGTACCTAAAGGGGGTCTACAAGAAAATTGGGGAGGGACCTTTTATGAGGGCATGTAGTACTATAGGGCAAGGGGCGATGGCTTTAAAATGGAAGAGGGAAGATTTAGATTAGATACTAGGAAGAAATTCTTCACTATGAGGGTGGTGAGGCACTGGAACAGGTTGCCCAGAGAAGTTGTGGATGCCCTATCCCTGGAAGTGTTCAAGGCCAGATTGGATGGGGCTTTGACCAACCTGGTCTAGTGGAAGGTGTCCCTGCCCATGGCAGAGGGGTTGGAACTAGATTATCTTTAAGGTCCCTTCCAACCAAACCATTCTATGAATCTATGATTTATGTACCAGGTGTAGAAAAAAGACATTTGGAAGATGATATGCTGAATATATTTGTAATACGCACATTTTCTTTTGTCTTCTTTACAAACCAGTAATAAAATGGCTGGTGGGACATGGCCCAGAGGTCTGCCACTTTACAGCAGAACCCTCCTCAATTTCTATCACATACATCTCATGTATGTTGATAGTGTATTATAAGCAAAATTGACCATTTAATTGAGGGCAAGATACGGAAAGGCTTGTGAAATGACATGTGGCATCAGATACTCTCTTTTGAGCCTTCACTGCTCTAGTGACCTCAATAAAGAATCATATATTCATCAGAACATATTCATTATAGTCTTGCTATACAGTTTGAAATCTGCTCTTTTAAAATCCATTCACATAAAAATGTGACCTTCTCTCTCTTCACCACTGAAAATTTTCCTTAGATGGTCACTTCTCAGAAGCTTCACTTTACTTGTGTACAGGTCATAGATAAAATCAAGTCTTGATCTGGACTGTATCTTCCAAGGCCATGTGGAATTTGTATGGGAAATATTAGGTATAGTAAAAACTGATTTGTAAAATTACTCAGTGAACTAATTCAGTACTTGTTCCTGCAAATCCTTGTGCTTGTGAGAGAAGACTTCTGTTTGCAGTCAGGGAAACTGATGTATGTAGGTAAAAGTATGTTTGCTTAAGATTTGACCTGTAGATTCTACCTTAGGAGTAAAGTGCTTGTATCACTTTAGATTCAAAACCTCTTTTCATCTTTGATGTCTGGAATACCATTGGCAGATTATATGGCCTTAGCCAGGGAGGGAAGAGGAGGAAGAAAAAGGGAAGAGTGTAGCTTGCTTCAGTTTAAGCTTAATTTGCATTGTTGGATTTCTTTTCAAAAGTGAAACATAATTGTGCTATAGTCAATAGCACAAATGAAGATTTTATCTTCAGTGAAAACAAGATTTAATCTAGCTACCTAGACTTAATAATTATGAAGAAACTGCATCTTTTCATGGTGATCATGTGTTGCTCACAAAGCCTTGTACATCACAAAAGTGTGCTATACTCTACAACATGTCATGGATGGTAAAATTCAGGAGTACCTAGCAAGTCTTGAAAAGTATGTAAACTTTGGGCCAATTTTGAGCTTTTTCTCAGCATGCTTTGGAAACATACGCTGGTGAAATAGGCTAAGTTATTTATCCCTGGACAAGAAGAATTATTGCCTAATTTAGAAAAATGGCTTCACATCTCAAAGTCAGACTACTAGTCCTTTTGTTCTGAAATGTGCTTTCTTTCTTTTCACTCTGTAATTTTTTCCATGAGTCACATAAGACAAAGGCAGAAGTAAAATCAAGATATAATGGATCAGCTTATTAGAGATGATTGTTCTCTGACAGTACTGGGAGGACTAACAACAGCTCACAGTGTTGACCAGCAAGCTGCTCCTCCGGGTGTAGATGCTGCATATTGCTTTGGTTTTAGGAACACTTTAAAATAGTGAGTGGGCCAGTTAATTAATACTGAGTTACAGTGGGGATCCCATAGAGGTACATATGACACCCATACTAATATCAGATTATCTCATTGTGATTCATGCTGTTACCATAAATATCAAAGTATCAAAGGAATTAATAATGATTTGTCAAATACTTTAAAGGGTTACTGCTACTGGTATAGGTACTTAAAGCACTTCAGTGTTGGGTTCCCCCCCCACCCCACCCCGTAAAATACATCCTTAATGCCAGCGTTCACATTTTTTCACGGAGATAAGTATAATATTTTTTAATATCTATATATAATTTGTTTATTTAATGTAGGCAAATATCAGCCATTAATGCCCTTGCTTTACAAGGAACTAGACACAGAACCCCAAGGGATTTTTGCTTTAGGAAGCCTGTCAAATGTGGTAGGATTGATAGTGTGAGATTTACCAGGACTTCCTCCCACACACATGTCTCTGCTGTCTGACTCCAGTTTAGCCTTTTGCTTTTCTAGATGAGAAAAAAATCGAGGAGTCTGTGAATCACTTCACCATACTCAGCTCTGTATTGCTTTAGCATATAAATCTTCTGAAGTATAACCCCTCAAAGCTCAGCTGAAACAGTTGTGTATACACTTTTATTTACGAAGCATTTGTCCATTCAGTAGAGGGGAAAATCTTTTCTCAATTTCAAACAGAATCTTCCTCAATATAGTTTCAAACAATTCAGTTTTAAGGGAAGGAAAGATGAACTGAGCTATATTTTTACAATATGAAGATGTTTTCTATAATGGGAAGATTAGAAGGCATCCTCTGAACTGAACTCAGTTTTAATGAATCCTGTAGCTTTGCATTTATTGGCCTTAAGATTTCACACTTAAATAGCTTTTAAAAAGGAGAATATTCAGAAGTGAGAAAGATGGTGGAATAGCCCTGAGAAAAAGGATTCCTTTGCAAGCTCAACTTCCAAAGTCTAAGCAAATCTGTAAAATTCAGTCTTTGGTTCATTAAATTCAAAACAATTTGTATGTATAATCTGTACAAGATTCATGCTATCCTATCATGCACCTGTGGAAGAACAGAGATTTAGATTTCCTTATAAATGAGATAAGCAATCACTGGCAATTTTTGAGTTAGTATTAGTCAATTACACCAGAATGAACATTCTCTCCTCTATCCAAAACTCTTGCTAATGTTTGTTTTGAGTTTGCAAATAAGTTTTCATTCTTTAGATTGAATAGCTAAGGAATACTTCAGGACTTTTTCTACAGTATACTGAGAAGGAAACAACAACCCGTACAATTTTGTGGTTTTGTGTAGAAAAGTGAGTAAAACCGTTTTCCAAAAAAAAAAAACAAACACCCACCCCGATTTAATGAAGTACCTAGTTTGTCGGCAAAATGCAGAAAACCTGGGATAATTATCATCAAGAATATCAATAAGGTGTTTTCTGCAACAAAATTATTTTACTGCTTTATTGTAGTTGTAGCACTGGCCTGAGTTGTCCTTCAATGTTTCAATTACATTGTAGATCACTATTTATTTTTTCTAAGTCTAAAGCTGTTAAGATGCAAGACAGTTTTGTGTGTCTTTTCAGTTCTTGTTTTGATAGCCACGTGCAGAGTAGCCTGTGAAGCAGAATTGCCTCAGTTTTCCTGGTTCCAAGGTGATATTAGCTGCTATTCAGAAACAATTTTGTTAAGAGGTAATCTTTGGAACAGTATAATTGTTTTCAAAAGATGCAATCCACTTGCAAGGTTTTCAACAGTTAAAGATGGGAGAGCGTGTTTCTTCTAAATGTTGCATACACAGTCCTACTAAACTGTAAACTGCTTGAAATACTACCACTACCACCCTAATGTATGTAGCATTAGTTTTCTTCTAAACTCTGTAGCTCTTTAGATATTGAGTGCTATCACATTGTTTTATAGGTATTATTACTAGCTACGGATTGTATATGGATGGTCTTCTGATGCAAAATTCGTCACAGCTAAGTTGTTATGCTTATGGACTTGCTCCTTGGAGTCTGCATTCCTTCAGAGTCCAGGCATGTACTGCAAAAGGTTGTGCTTTGGGTCCGTTGGTGAGTACCTTAATTTGCATTCTGGAAGTGTAATAAATGTCAGATGACAGTGAATATCAGAGCAAATGGTGATGATTCACTCTGGTCAGTACTAACCCATCTGGCAAAATGTGACATTTAAAAAAAAATCTTGTTTAAGAGCTCCTAAAGATTTGATAGGTCATCGTTAGGCACTGTTCCAAAGTAGAGCATAGGTACAGTGAAGAAAGGCAAAATTTGAGGCTGAAATACACATTATTGAAATTAAATAGACTTAATATGTTTGAAAGGTACAGATGTGCTTTAGCCAGATTTATAAGGATGTATAAAAAGAAAGAGTTACTGTTCCAGTAATGAGCAAATTTCTAGCTGCCTGACTGAAAGGACTGAAGTTAATTTGAGAACTGCAGAAGCCAGAAGTGGCAACAGGAGCAAGGAAAATATGGTGATTCATAAATATCTTTTGAATGCAATTATGTGATGGAAATACTGTGCTGGATATATTTAACAGTCTTGTACAACACCCCATTTTTTTCAGGATTTGAGAATACAGGAATATTAAAATTGACGTATGAAAAACAAGCCTTCTGAGGCTTTTTAATCTTGTTAAAGGTTTTTAGAGTTAGAGATGAACTGATAAATCCAGTATGATTTCATACTACTGTAGCTGATGAGTAACTGGAATAATATCTACTATGCTTGGCATTTTTTTAAGCATAACTGAGAAAGAAACCTGTATTAATTCTGAGATTTTTTTTTTTATTTGATTCAGCTTTATGCACTTTTAATTTTGCTAACAAGAAAAGGAAGAAAAAAGAAAAAAAGGGAAGATTTGGGAGTGTTTAACATTTTTCTGTTTTTTTTTCCATCATCGTTTATAACATCACTATATTGTGCTCTGGAAAGAATTTCCAGATTTTATTTTTATGATATAATTTGTTAGTCACATTTCCAGTATTCTTTCCAAGATTACTTTCTTTCAAATGCTGATAACATTGTCTATCTGTAGAAGACGACCAGACTTTATAACCATTAAACATTTTATAGCTTGCTCTACTTTGAAGGATATTTACTCTTAAAAGCTTGAATGGCTTTTTGCCAGTTTTTCTTGTACATTTTTTTACAACTTCACATATACCCCAAAAGCAAACCTTGTTTTAAGGTATTCAATGTGCAATAATCTAATCCATTGTGTTAGTACTGATGTTTAAGACAAGTTGTTACCAGACTTTGCATATAGGTGAAATATGTATGTTTTCAGTACTTCTGTCCTATCAAATAGGCATCAAAAGGACAGAACAGATCGGCGATAGTTAACATTTAAAAAAATATTTTTACTGCAGACTCATAACTTGACTTTTGAAACAATTCAAAGTAGGGGTCGCTGTAGCTGATACTCATCTGCATCCCATGATCAGTACGCAAACTGTTTTCTAAAGTCAGTGATCCATCTCTAATCACAGGAATTGAAGTACAGCGTCTTTATTTAGGCTCACCTAAGTGCTGCCAGGAAGTTAAAGCACTGCATCTTCATTTGATTTTTTTGAAAGATTTTTATATCAGTTACAGAATAAATCCAAGACTTAAAAAAAAAACCCAAAACAAAACCAAACCAAAACCCCCCCCCCCCCCAATGTTTTGACACTGATTATTTGTCATCTCAACCCACTGCTATTAAACTTAAATTTCAGGTTTTTAGCTTATATGTATGGTAGTACTTTTTTTAAAACTTAGTAATGGATGACAGTGCTGTCCTATTATTATTATATTATATAATTTAGTGTTACTTATATCATAGCAGAGTATTTTTTGTTAAGTTATTAATAAACACATCTGAAAATATCACAGAATTATGTATAAAGTAATGTTTAGAAAAAGAAACATGAAACAGGTTTTCTGTGCTATACCTTTATATACAGAACGTACATTTTTTACACAAAGTATTATCTTCAAAATACACTGCAGAGCTGTAGCTGTAGAGGGTACTACATGTACTGATTCTAAACAGTGTTTCAATATTTTTTTTATACTGGAAAGAATAGCAGGTCATAAAGAAAAGGCTAGAGACACAGTACAGCTGTTGCAACTGTTTAGGATGTGGTACATATTGCTACTAATTCATACTGTTTTAAGAATATTTTAATCCTATTCAGCAGAAAAAAGAGTTGGTATTCATTTCTCCATGTTTCTGATGTGGTGAGATTGGAGTACCTGCATTTACGAGTGCAACTTTACAGGAAATTGTTTTAGTTTAGAAAGCACAGTTTAGTCACATTCTTCCATAAGGATGTTTTTGACCGAAATATCCAAATAATCAATGTGGCAGTGATTCAACAAATCCATGCAGCATTTGATTATCTTTAAGCATGTACTTTATCCTGTTGACTTTACTGCAATTGCTCACCTGTTTTAAATATAATAGAGTGTATGAATGTAGAAGCACATGCAGGGATATTGGTGCACAGCAAAGATACAGCCTGGCACTTGTAAACAATAAGCTTTCCAAATTTTACATGCTAAAAAGCAAAACACTCATGTTTCAAGGACAGAGAAAGTATGTTTGATTATTTTGATGATAGAGCAGGTGTGGCAGATTAAAAATAGCATTTATTAGCACCTCCATGAACTTGCAGCTGAGAGGCACTTAGAAAGGTGTGAACCCCTCTTATACCTTAGAAAGCATCAAATAAATAATGTATGAGAAACAAACTTGTTGCCATAAATGACATAATAGCAAATTATTTTGTTCTGTAGCACTGAATGTTTACTACAAGTTGTGAAATTTTAAATACAAAAATTCTATAATACTGGTGAGTATTTATTTATTTATATTTTAAAAATCTTTCATATTCATTATGTTTTCCAGCTCTTTTAACATATTTTGTTTTCTCTTAAACATCTACTTTGTATAGGAACTTAATTTTTTGGTGAAATTAGAAGTTAATTCATGGAGCAACCAATATTCCACAAAAGATATTTTTTTTCTTTAGCAAGTATCTGTAGTAATTTACTACAACGTTTAAATGCATGTTCATTATAGTTGTCTTTTAAAATGCAGAAACTAAAAAATCTGTGGTCTTCTGTTGCTGCTTCCTTCCCTTATGCTGCACTGAGATCATTCGTCTTCATAAAGTGCAATGGTATTCTCAAGAAATGACTCTTTCATTCTTTTCCAGTATTTAGTTCCTGTTCCTTACAGGAGTCTCCGTATAAAGTATGCTAATTGCTGGACAGCTTCAAACAAATGTAGATGAAAGGAAAGCAAAATGCTTAAAAATTAGGACACCTACAGTGTTAGTTACATTTTTCTCTAAAGAAATAACTTTTCTTACAATTTTGCATTTCTCATTCCTGTTCTGTTTGTAAACTGTGGTAACAAACCTCGATCTCATGGTTGAACTTACAGGTAGAAGCTCGGACCATGGAAGCTTCCCCAGAGGGTACAGTTGATATATTTGCTACTGTTGATGGGTCCAAAGAAATTAAATTAAAATGGCTTACCCCAAATAAACCTAAT
>NW_009602155.1:12500-39008 GCF_000690535.1 Cariama cristata
GATCACAAACAGCTTTTCTCTCTTTCAGAGAAGTTAAAGTTCTTGTTGTTATCTGATACACTTCCAATTCTCAGAGGACTTGAGGGGGAAAGAAAGGTGACAGAACCAGGCTTATTTCCTTCAAGTAGTTTCCTCATCCAGCCCTGTTTACCCTCAGGGCGGTTTAGATTAAGTACAGGGTCATTTTTAATTGCATCTGGATATCTGAAATTAAGTTCTAGTACAGGAAGAAATCGAGTATTACCTCTTTTCCAGAGGAGAGAGTTGGAGGAAATTCTTATCTTCCTAGTTGTGTCAGATGACTGCATTAGCACAAAATGAATCCAAATCTGTAGTCCCCTGGATGTTGTGATGCATTTGAATGCAAGTTTGACACAAAGAGAATCCTTAATTAACTATATGTCCTTAGGGAGTTTTGCAACACGAAGTTGCAGGGTTATACTCAGAAGTCTTTGTTGCTTCTGAATGTAGAAATCAATGTCTGTTACTTTTGGTCTGTTTTTTCTGTGGTGTGGTGGTTTTTTTAGTTTTTGTTTGTTTGTTTGTTTTTTACTTTTTGAAACTTCTGCTGTTGACATATCACCCAAGGTTCTTACTTTTCAGCAGCGTAGTTCATCTGGTATTTTTGTAAAGGAAATATTATTCATCTGGTAACTCTGCTTATTTGGAGATACAGTACCAGAAAGCTTCCATGCAACCTACTCATTCACTTGGCAAACTGCAGAATTCTGATGGCAGAATACACCATTTTCTGATAAAAAGAAAAAAAAAAAAAAGCAGCTACATCTATAAACAAGTTGACTTTTGCATATATACATTAGAATTTTGTTCATCTAATCTTTTTAGTCATATATTTACTATATGTATAAATAAGTAGAAGGAAACATAGACCATCTACTAATTTGGCTTCTATTAGAAGGTTCTTATAATCTTGATTGGGCACAGTGCTTTCAGTACACTCTCCAATTGGACTCTCCAGTCGGAATTCAAATGGGGAATGTTAAGAATCAAACTAGTGCATGAAAGCAATGTCTGCTGGGGGAAGACAGATGAGAACAGAAGCGGGGAGAAGAATTCTGAAGCCCCTTAAAGATCCTAGCCTGTCTTGTGTTGAAGGTTTGAGAATGGAGAATAAAAATTCTGTGGGATGCTATCTTCAAAGATGCAGGTGGTGGTAAGTGTTTTACATTTAGATCTGACAATTTAGAAAGAACACAACAATTTTTGAGAATTAAATATGTTTCAGAAATTACTAAAACATTTCTGAGAGACATGTTAGGCCAATTTTCATAGTGAATTTCTTTTAAACATGGTTGTTTGCATAATTACTTCAAAATATAAATATCTAAGTATAGATTTGCATTTACAGTTGCTGCACATGAATATGCAATGACAATAGATACAAGTTTGGATGTGCTTCAATATTTGCAAGAAAAAATCTTTTTTAAAAAGTCAGTATAGTCATTCCATATACGTAATCAAAGCATATGATTTATTTTCAAGACAAGCTATGTCTTCAAAAACTTCCTAGTTTTTTTCCTGTTGTTGAGTAGTTATTAAGCCTTTCCTATCATGTAGCTGAACATTCAAGAAGCTGGTGCTAAAGAAATCTGAATTCTTTTTTTCCATAGTAGGTAAATATCAGGACTGTGTTCTTCCTGCATTTAATCACTTACAAAGATGTTTATAATATCATGTGTTCCTGTGCCAGGGACAGACCATTATCTATTAAGGACTTCCAACTTTACTCCAGTAATTTAGGATTGTGCAGTAACCCTATACATTCTGCAACCTGAATTCCCTAGTAGTAATCCTTGATATTTTTTTTAATATGATAAATGCACTAAATTTGACATTACCAATAAGAAAAATAATCCTTTCTTCAAGAAGCTGGCCCAAGGAGAGTAGAGAATCTTGACTTTAAAAGAAGTGTAAAGTTTTCAAAAGGAATAAATTGTGTTTGGATACTTGTATGTGTTGGTTTCAAACAAATATGCTTCTCTTTAGAGACTAATGCAAAACCCATGCGCTTTCTTAGGTAGAGAAAGCATGATGAAAACTGGGATTTGACAAGCTTTGATGAAGTTTTTATTTGAACTATATAAGGGAGGATCAGATTAGGTTTTGAGTATGTAACTTTCCAGTGTTATACCAGAAAGATCAAGTTACTATGATAGGTCATCCTATTATGGGGATGATCATGTGCAGTTGATATGGCTGTTTATGTTACTCTACATGTGTTTGCCCTAAACAGGCTAGAGGGAGCTTCCGTATAAGTAAATACAACAAACACTCACCTGAGTGATTCTGCGGTTCTTTCTGTCTACAAGTGCACCATTTATGATGCTTCACGTAAGGTGACTGGAAAAGCCAAAAAAATGTCCTATGTCAAATAAAAATCCTAGATCAAGTTTAGAGCTTCATTCCTTCCAAAGTATGACAACTAAGTGTAATGGCATTTGACAGTATTGACATTTTTTATATGACTTCTTTCGGCTAACTCAGCATTCTGAAAAAATAAATAGTGTTCTCCCTTTGTGATTGAAAGGGTTAAATAGTACCAATTCATTACCACTCACAAAAGGATTTATTTTGTTCTCATAAATCAGTTTTATTCCACATTTTTATTATTCCCTTGGGTCAGCTGCTCCAATTGAAATCAATACAAGTGCAAGTGACACAATCAATCTAGATATTTGATTATGGATTTCAGAGTCCTAGTTCTGCTCTGTGTGTTTAGCTAGTCTCCTTCTGATAGTGTCCCTGGAGAATGGAAAATTCTTATTGGCATCCATGAATTATGGCCATAGATTCAGAAACCAGATACTGTGATAATTTCCATTTATGTACTGCTACAGCTAGAGAAAGAGAATGGAGAAACAAACTTGAAGATTTTAAGGCTAACTGTTTCTGAAATTTTTCTAGCGTGTAAAATCTCTCCTGAAATAAACTTTGTAAAGTCTCATCATTTGTGTTATAAAACCCCTCAAACAAAATGGATTAAATCAATAATTATATGCTCTGTCACCAGCTTAACATCACAAGTACAGCAAAAACATTTTTGCTATTTGATGCCTTCTGGTCATTTATAGACCAGTGATGTTATGCCACTTGGGGTACTAAACTGTACTGGGACACTTTCTCCTGTTGGTGTTGGGATAAAAGCACCTGGACACTGGAAGCCTGTGTGAAATCCACGTAAGTTGGTTTTACTCACAGAATGCTTTCCAGACTTGGGTGGCCTTACCCTATTTTACGATTTAAGTCATGGACTGAGTTCTTACAGTGTGCCCACACAACACCGAGTAGAGTGTGCAGGGCAGGTCCAGGACTGATGCCCCTTGGTGCTGTTGCAGTAAAGTGAATTGCAGTACAGAGGAATATACTTACAGCAGAGTTTTGCTATACTGAATACACTGTTTTAACTGGAAGGTCTAAATGAGACACTCAATTGCAGGAGTCATTGGATATTTCTATGTTTACAAAAGAGTAATAAGAAAACCTAAAACACTAATTCAAATGAAAAAAGTTTCTGCTTGACAGTTTCATCTACAATTACAAGAGTTTTTAAGTTGAAAGCCTCATGGCACTGAACTGGAAACTCAAAAGGGTAAATGAGACCATGCACCAAACATTCTTCTCTGCCTGCCATCATGACAGAGCCTAATCTTGGCTGCAGTCCTTAATTATCCATGGGGTCTGTGCTAACTTTCTTATATGAGCTCCCCCATCAAGCTGTGGGCTTTATTCTTATTTCAGTTCATAGAATTAATGAGTATATAAATGCACATTCCTTTGTGTTTGTAATACTAATAATCACTTATTTCTACTGACAGGAACATGCTTTCATTGCAATGGTTGCCCCTGCTTTGCCTTAGGATTCTTGAAGTATTCTGTAAATTTTCATAGAATCATAGAACACCTGAGCTCAGAGAGCACCTCTAGAGATCACGTAGTCCAACCCCCCTTCTCCAGGCAGGGTCAGTTGGAGCACATTGCCAAGGACAGTGTCCAGCTGGGTTTTGAATATCACCAAGATGGAGACACCACGACCACCCTGGGCAACTTGTTCTAGTGTTTGACCAATCCCAAACTAAAAAAAGGGTTTTTTTTCTTAGGTTTAAACAGAATTTCTTGTGTTTTCTGTATGTACCCATTGCCTCTTATTCTGTTGCTATATACTGCTGAGAAGTGTCTGGCTTCTTTAGACTCTCACATCAGATATTTATCCACATTCATAAGATCCACCCCCCCCCTCCAGACCTTCTCTTCTTGAGGTTAAACAACCTCAGTTCTCTCAAACTCTCTTTGTGTGACAGATGCTTCAAGCCATTAATCATCTTTGCATGGACTCCACTCCAGTAAGTCCGTATCTGTCTTGTACTGGGGAGCCCAGAACAGGACAAGCGCTCCAGGTGCGTCTCACCAGGGCTGAATAGAGAGGAGAGGTCCCTTCCCTTGACCTGCTGGCAGTGCTTCTCCTAATGCAGCCCCCAAGGCTGTTGGTCGCCTTTGCAAGGACTCATTGCTGGCTCATGTTCAACTTGTCCACCGGGACCTCCATGTCATTTTCAAAGCAGAAAAGCAGCTTTTCAGCATTAGCCCCCAGCCTGTACTGGGAGCCAGCTCAGAGTGATAGACAGAATGTTCAGCATATGCATTCTGTATGTCTCAAGTCAGTCTAAGACAACTGTACCAAATTTTGGTCTGTGAAAAGTCACAGAAGGTGCCTTTACCTGTTGTAAAGTAAGGCAAATGGAGCTGTCAAAGAAATAACTTGAGTAGTACAGTCAGAAACTACATCTGGGTTTTTGAGCTTTCAGATTTCTACTGTATGTGGCCATACGGACTTTCATTTTAAATATTTTCTATTTTTCAGTCTTAAAACTAAAAGCTTCTTTAATTACCAGAGAAAAAGGAAAAAGCTAAGGTTTTTCAATGCAGATAAAGTGAAGTGTTAATTTATTTACATGACAGTGAATATTTTGGATTTATAGTTTTTCCAGTTTGCCACAGTGCTTTTAAATTGCCCAGCTTGCTTCATCCAACAACTCCCCCTAGCCCATGAGAATCAAGGTTTCCTGTGATAAGAGAGTCTTTAAGTTTTGGACTCAGTCTGATGGACTGAGACCATGATGTGTCCTTAGGAACAATACATCTGTCAACTTAGGAGCAGAGGAACAAATAGTGGTTCAGGAGACTGAGGCCCAAAATTGGCAGTGTAGTCATCTGGAAAAAAAAAACAAACCTAATCCTCTCCCCCAAAAAACCCCAAACAACACACCACAAAAAACCCCAACACTTTATTGAAAAGAGGGGTATGGTGTCAAAGCACTGAAAGCACTTCACAATATCAGTAAAGCAATTGAGATGACGACTGAAGAGCAGCTAATTATTATAGTTCTTAGGAAAAGAGAGTCACCAGTAATGATGAGGAAAGATTTTTTTTTTTTAGCTGTTTTTTTAATTGGGATAATTGAACTAATGGAAAGTCACGTTTTTTGTTCTGAATACCCCACTAGAACCGTTGGGAAAGGGAGAGAAGGAGAGAAGAAAAATCTTAGCTGGGACAAAAGGAGCAGATGTGTGGAAGTTAACGAGGCTGAAGAATAGGCAAAACTAATGACCAAAAGAATGAGCTTACAGATGAGGAAGTGTGCTTATTCACAGAATTTCCCCTAGAAAGATGTAGTGCCAAAGAGCCAGAAACCAGCACGGAGACAGAAATTGGTGGACAATGAGGATGAGCTATGGGGAAGGATGTGGAAAAGAGGTGAAAAAGTGAGTTCTTGTTTCATCTTTATTTTGCTATCCTGACATTCGCTTTTTCTGCAGCCCCTATGTATGCTCACACACATATAAAGCAGACATCAAAATAATTTTGTGCTAGTTAACTAAGTAATCTTTGTACAATTCTTTAGATCCTCATATGAACTGTTTCTTGACCTGTTTTTTTGCTATCTTTATTCTTTGATCAGTCTTCTACAGTGGTAATAGTTCTGCTTCTATCTGTTTGAATATTGTGGAGCAGCATGCTCTCTAATGTAAAAGTGGTTATCAGGACCTGTATGTACATAATGGAAACAGTATAGATTGGTAATAATATTTCAGAGTATGACACAAAGCCTTAAACTCACTTGAAAATTATCTTTTGCCATGTAGTAGCACACAACATGTAGTGTACTTCTGTGATTGAAGCCTCACATTATTTTGAAAGAGTGATATTGAAAGAAAATAATAGCTTATTAAACTTTTGTGATGATAAGGCTTAAACATTTCAGGCTTAAGTACCTTTTAGGTGGAAAACTGTCTGCATTTCACAAACTATGGTCCTA
Organism: Cariama cristata; assembly: GCF_000690535.1. NCBI lineage: Eukaryota > Metazoa > Chordata > Aves > Cariamiformes > Cariamidae > Cariama > Cariama cristata. The sequence continues at coordinate 18,836 of NW_009602155.1, forward strand.
TAATATCATTTAAGTTCAGACGAATCTGAGTGTAAGACAAGGGGTCACCAATTTCTAGGACACTACAAATAGAAAGAAGTAGAAATCTGTTTTACAAAGGCAGCTCAATTGTTGAAGTCCCATAACAGCACAAACAGAGAAGTGTAAGGAAGCTGATTTTTGACCAATATGTTCTGTATAATGACAGCTGGCTCTTGAAAAAAAAGCACGTGAGCACCTGGTAATATTTTTCACTAGCATGGCCTCCTTGCTGCCCAAAGTCAGCAGCATAATTGTGTTAGTGTGTTTGCGATATTAGCACATTAGACTGTTTATGTTTAAACTTGTTACTTTAATAATCACAAATGCAGTGGTAGTAATAGAAGTATTCGGTATTTACCCATGCGTATGAAACATGAGTTTTTTCTGTTTAATATATAGTAAGGAAACATCTCAATTTATTACCTTTTCCTGAAAAACTTTAATTTTGATCCAGATGAAAAAAGTACCTTTAAATGTGGCAGATTCTGGAAAAAATAATTTTTTTAAATGTGAGATGAATGCGTTTAGTTTATATTATTTCTTTTTTTCCATTGCAGTCTTTGTCATGAGAATGGTTTTGTGTTGTACCGTTTCCTGCGCTCCTTACAACCTTTGTCACATGAATAAGATATCAGAATGCTAATGACTAATATACAGTATTCTGTGTCTACTGATACTATACTGTACTACTGTGACCTTTGCAATATTATGTATTCTGATTGGCTGTCCATTTCCCCTCTTCCCCACAAGTTAATAAGGCTGTAAAAAGGAGAGAACTTGAAATCGCCAGCCAGTCAAATTACAGAATATTGAAAAGGTCAGAGCAGTACAGCACACAGAAAAAAATTATGGAATATATGAGGCATTAAAATTCTTGTGACAATGATTATAACAAGAATGGAAAAGGATACCCATTTATGTTATTTCAATCTAGTGAACCCCATAGGATGATGGGCCCAGGACAGCAGTAATTTACGCACCACTGACCCACAGGAGCTTTATTCACCTATTTACGGGGTGCTCAGAACAGGAATGCGTGTCTGCTTGGGAGCCCCCTTCAAAGTGCCCACCCAAAAACATAGCGAACCTTTGAACACAGATACTCACCAGCTAGAGTGCTGGTGAAGCTTAGCACTTTTAAACAATGAATTTGAATGGAATATGTATTTGTGTATCTTTTTAACTTAAGCATGTTTTATTACTTGACTTTGTTTCAAGTATACATAGTTTTTAAGTATGTATATGGCTGTTCTTTAACCCTAATTTCTTCATTTGGATGTTTTCCTGAAAAACTGAGATACTTTGATCTAGTACAAACCAGGAATAAACTGGGAACAGCACAGGTTTTTCTTAAATACCAGACTTATCCAAAGAAGTCCCTTAGAAATATTGGGGAAAACATGGAGAGCCTTATGAGCAGGAAGGCTAGTAAAAGAACAAAACCATCGCGATGCAAAAATATGGAAAGATTAAGGAGGATGGGGAAGACTTTCATATCTGCAAAGGGTTTAGTCTTTTTTGAGAGGTTATAGGGGATGGTAGCTCTCATGGAGCCTCCTTCCATCTGAATTTATCTTTTGGTATGGGTGCTTGTGTGTCTAAGTGTTGAAGGACATGGTGAGCCAGTTCTAGGAGTTTTGTTTTCTGCCTCCTTAGGTTGTTATGTTAGCTGTGTCTTGAGGGGATCTTGCGTGTTGGAGTGCTGGTGACTCTTCATGGCAGAAGTTACAAGGCAGAAATGTGCAAGAACGAGGAGGTATTCTGGTGGAAACCATTTGTCTGAAGTAAAACAATGTCTCTTTCAGACTTTACTAGTGTCTGAGGCAGCTGCTGTTTAGATCTGTGGCAGACTTGCTGGTAGGCTACAGTAGGACCTGTGAGCAGGATGGAGAGAAAAGCACACATGAAAAATGGAAGAAGGGAGACTTCATCCACTTATACTCACAAATAAGGTCTACACTGAAGCAGTCTAGGCAGGAGTGGCACAGAATGATATGAGGGTTATCGCTGTATTGGTTTCTGTCAGGCTGAACCAATGTGTCTGCATTTTCCAGCCCACTGGAAGCAAAATTTAAGCAGCGAGAAGTGGCAAAGCTGCGTATTGCAAGTCATCCCCAGCAAGACCTGCATTTTAAAGACATTCTTCTAATATTTTACTTGCCAGTAGCAGTAAGTTCCTTGCCTGGGAACCAGGATAAAACACCTTTTGTCTGTGTAAAATTCAGGTTAAATAACTTGCAAGTACTCCTCAGCTTTTTATTAGAAGCAATGAAAAATTTTGAACTGCTATGTTGTCTATCTCATTGTAAATTTGCAAGTTCATTTTTGAGCTGAATAAAATGGTTATGTAATTACATACTTCTCCTAATTATTGAGTAATTATATACTTCTTATAATTGCCGAGTAATCACTCTGCTATAACTAGAATTTAATGTTACAACTAATTGTATAATTACTGTATATTAATGTTGTTATCCAGGCAACTTGGAATAGAGTGTTATCCTTTTAATTCCTTTTCTCTTACTCCAAACTCCATTTTTTGAAATATAGTATAGTTAGCCATTGGAAGAAAGATTAATAGTGGAATAAAAATATCAGCAGAGGAAGTACGTGCTTTCATTCTGGGCTCAGGTGGATGAGAATAAAAATATTAACATGTTAAGACTGCACTGTAGATAGAAAAAGTTTAATTTTCTCATTAATTGGGCACATAAATTGCTGTTAGGGAGCCTACTTTTATGCTTGAGATTTGAATCTATCCTATGTGCCTTGATCTGTCGACACTGGATTTTTTAACTTTCCTACACATTGTAGGTGAAACATTTTAAAAATACATCTGTTTTCACAGCCAGTCAAGTCCTTAAGCATTTCACGTCACTAGGACCTTACGAATGTATGTGTCAGTTGACCATTTCTAATGGCTTTATTGTTGTTAATAAAACAATAGGTGCATATAACAGTCGTGTTTTTGAGTGGGCATCGCAAATAATAAGTCGCAGACTGCCTGGTGGTGCACAGAAAAACTGTGATAAATAATGGGAGAAATATGCTTTGTTGGATTGTGTCTACTCCCATCACACACAGGGACAGTTTCACAAAGGTGCAGAAGGAAGGTTTGATATACAATTTAACAGCAGAGATCAAGTAATGCAGATGCATTTTTTCTAGTCCTGGCTAAATAGCCTGGCTACATAACAGCAATCTCAGACAAAATAACTTTGCTTCTGTAGAACTGGTATGTCTGTATGTGAAACGTGTAAAACATGGTGGTGGTTCTTTCATGATGAGAAGCTTTGCCTCCTTTGCTATTTATAAAGTGGCATCTCTCAGCCTAATGTAAAATTCAGTGAAATCCAAAATAAATGCATCAGATTTCATGAAATTGTTCTACATTCATAAGGCTGTAGTCTGTTAGGGCACTATGTGGTGCTATGGCATGGTGTAATCCAGGCAGAATTTGAGCAAATAGGAACTAGACTACAAGGCAGATTTATAAAAAGAGTTTTATCAAACTATCCACCTCCCCAAAAATTCAGAAAGTAAGTTTGCCATGTGTTACCAGCAGAATAACTGAAGACACTCTTTGTGCAGCTCTGTGAACGTCAAAATAATGGAATGGCTTGGACTTGTACCATAAGTGAATCACAGATTATTTAAAGGAATTTCAAAATTAGAGGAAAGTCCAGATCACTCATCTATGGCAAAATGTAGTGTGAGCATGACTGAAACATCATGTGCACATGTTAGTGCACATCATAGAAATATGGAATATTTGACAAACTGTTTCAGGTTTAATAACATTTCAGTTTGAAACTTGTGTAAAAATGAGTAAACCCAATGAGTTTCACTTAAAAATTAATTTAATTAATTAATTAAAATTTTTAATTCTGTCTTATTTAGATTTTGTAGAGGACTCAGATGTGAATATTCAGTCTTCTGCCTGTGACAATGCCTTAATTGATTTAAGATATTTTTAATAGTTATATTCTGTTTGATCTCATTCTCATACCTGTGGTCTCAGACTTGTGATTCTGCTGCTGTTTGTAGCGTAGAATTTCCTTTGACTTCAGTGTGAGAGCTCTCCATGGAATGATGGATAGTAGTAATAATATTAATCATTTATATAGCACTTGATATGTTCAAAATATTGGATAATCTTTAAATGAGCTCAGCTTTGCTCTTACATACGTGAGTGAAATCTTCATTGAGTCAAAAACAATTGTTACCTGACATACAATTTTTTTTTTATTTTTCAGTCCTAATCATCAGGTATTTTGGAAAGGTTTATTTTGTTGTTTTTGTAGGGTGGAATATTGTCTTATCTCAAGTTTGAGATCTTAAAAGGGTTGTAAAGGGCATGTAGGTTGCTGTGGTGTCCTCTGATGATTTCAACTGATAAACTGAATACTTCAAATCCTTGTTTTATCAAATCCTTGTTTTATCTTTAGGAGAACTGCAGGCCATGCTGGAAAGCATGTGTTTCTTATTGCAGATGACAAATTCTTATGTATGCAATGGAGGTAGCTTATAAACTCCTAAGGTAAACATTTTTCTAGCGAATTCAAGAAGTTTTACCAGTCTTTCATAGGCATAAGAATTAACCTTAGTGTTTTGAATTTGCAGAGATCACACAACTGATCTAGAACATGAGTAATTTCTGAAAGCTGGCTTCTGTTTCCAATGTACAGTAGTCAGCTTTGCAACTGCATTGGTTGATTCATTTATTTTCTAAGTGTTACAAGTACCACTAACTGTTGGCAAACGGACAAGAAAATGTTGAATAATATTTTTTCTTCCAAATAGGCCATTTTTTGGCGTTATTGGTATGAATGACAACTTTTCATTTGAGTAGAAATAAGACTTGGTTCATAAAGACAGCGAATTGTAGTAGATGCAAGGTTTAACATTTGTTTTTCTCCTCCCCTCCCTTCTTTTTTTCGTAACAGCTAACGCTAATTATTCTGTTGTAAATAGTACTCGGATGTTATGCAGCAGCAATGAATCCAATGTATGGGTACCCATTAAAGGACTGATTCCATTTTCTAACTACACAGTACAAGTGAATGCTTCCAACAGCCAGGGCAGCTTGATAAGTGATGTTATAACAATAGTCATGCCTCCAGGAGGTAAGTATGAAAAAGTGCTTTCTCTGTGCATGTAGCAACTACACAAATACTCTGTTGAGCAAAGCATTATTTATTATTGCAACTGAGGACTGGAAGTTCAGAAGAATATGTTTGCATTAGGAGTTCTTACTAAAAAATTTGTTCTTTTTAGCTTCTAATTTGCCACATTGTCCAATTTAAGAACTAGAGAAAGAGAACCATAGTTGTATAGATAACATATTGTGTAGATGAGAAGTGCATTATATACTTCATTTTTTTTCTGTGAATGGTGGTATATTCTATCATGAATGACTAATCTAATCTAAGAATATAGAGTCACCTGCATTTTGTAATCTGCTTTAGAATAAAAGTTGTAAGTACTGACAAAGTGCACTTACTGGAGAGATGTATATAATTTGTTTAAAAATATTAGTATAAATTATTGGTAATATATTAAGCCAGAATCCACAAACTGGTGTAGCTGTAAGAAAGTCAATTGCAATGTGCTGGTTTACAGTGAATGAGGCTCTAAGCCACTTTGGATGTTATCTTTACAAAAATGTGAAATAAGAGAATTGAACAAACACACCCTAAACACTGTACTTTTTTTTTTAAATGAAAGCTTAAATTTACAGCTGATGTGTATGTGTTCCGTTTGCACTCTTTTTTTCATGGACATCCTAGTGAATTAGCTTTTGTTGAATAAATGCCAGTGGAAACAATGAATTTAAGGCAATTTTGAATTTTAAAGTGAAAGTCCAACAAAACTTGATCTTGAGAGATGTGTAGGTGTAGCTGATGAGCACGAATAGTGTAGAGTGACATACATATCATTTGAAAGTGGAAAAAAAAAGGCAAAGCAAAAAAGAAATAATCCCATAAACCTTACGGCTCAAAAATACAATTACACTTGGATCAGTTTGCTTGCAAACAGATGGATTGGTTTTAGGGCCAAACCAACAGAAAGACTTCTGAAAAGTGAATGAATAAAATGCAGAGTTTGTATGATGGACTACTGAGAAATAAAGAAAAGGTAAATTCCCAGCATATTTTATACTTTTCCAGTCTGATTGCCAAATTACACCTAATATTAACAAATATACATCGTCAGGTAATAATAAAACTGCATCTGAGTTTTACTACTCTCTTAAGACTGAGCAGTAAGACACTAACATTCTTATCCCAGTGTCACACTTTAATTTCACATGTAGAAATAACAAAATTTTGCAGTGAAAATTTTACCAAATGAGAAGGTAAAGGATCTTTAAAGATAGGCAAGGAAGTGCACAAGTTTATGACAGCCGTTAAGTTACTTTCTTTCATCATTAGATTGTTGTTGATTACAATTAGAAAACTTATAGCTTTGAAATTATCTTTTTTATGACCTTGTGGTAGTTTAAAAGCAATACCTCATTGATTAAATAGGTTTTAGTTCATGCTTCCTTTTAGTTAATGATCTGAAAACATATTATCCTGATTTACACATAAAATCATGCTGAAAAGCATGTGGCATTCACTAGAATATGTGTGTTTAAGTAGAATTAAATTAGCAGTGAGAGTTATTAAAGAAATCTTCCATACTATTGTCCAGTGGACTGTGATCTGTAGTGAAATGAATAATAAATGAAGCAGTGCACATGAGAGAAGTACTCTCACACACACTATATTCTCACTATATGTGTACACACATACAGACACACACATGTATTTCTAGGACAATGTATGTTTACTTTACTATGATGTTTATTATAATGACTCTTTGAATGCCATGCGGTTCCATTGCATGCTAAATTATGAATATATCGGTAATTTTGCACTGGGCTGAATTGAGTGCCTTCACTTGCAAACACTTTCTAAATTATTAAATGAAATTTAGTTGCTACTAAAATTGGACAAATTTTATTTTTTACTTCAGTGGCGAAGATTTCACTTTGACAGAAGTTTTGTTTGGTCAAAGAGTGAAAGAGGTCTCCTTATATACAAAATCACAGCTTTTAATGACTGCTAAAATGTAGCATTCTCTTTTCAAGGATAACAAAAAAAGCTCTTTCAAAAATATGCATCGTGAGGACTACTTCATGGAGCTTGATGGAAGATTGTATAAGAGGGAGAGTGATAGAGGACAAAGGAGTATTCCATTTTGAAGTTACTGTAGATCACTGTTTTTCAATTATGATGCAAATTTTCTTCCAATATGTGTTTTTTTTGTTTATTTTTTTCTTTAAAATGTATTGCACATAATATAAAACACACCAAAACTTTAGTGTTACCTGATTGAATATATCTTAATTTCTCATCAAGCTGATTTGCCATGCTTAAAGTTAACGCTTAAAAAAAATAATCTTAGAAATAAGGAATTTATTTTATCTAAGCTCTTTACTGAAATTGCAGTGCAGGTTCAAGAGTTCTTGGAAAGATTAAAAAAAATAAAAACTGAATCCAAATGTTAATCCATAAATATGAAACTTTCTTTTGACCCTTACCCTGTAGTGGTCTGGAGTTACTAATGGGGTTAGGATTTCAACTCTTAATGGGACTTGGTGCATTAGTGTTTTGTATGCATGGAATTCAGCATTCAGTTTAATAAGTGGTTGACATTGGTGATGTCCCTTAATTTGCTTAAATCTAATTGGCTCTTTTATCAGTCAAACCTGTATGGATTGGCAATTGATCAGAAAGGGTCAGCCATGACTGTGCATGTACTTAAATGCTGGAACCACCAGTTAAACTCACTGTTGCATAATAAGAAGCTGAAACCATGAGAACAAATGATCTTCAGAGTCGGAAGGCAAAAGAAAGCAGAGAAGTTTTTCAGGATGTTCAAGTTCAGAACAAAGGCATTATGGAGTATATAAATTTTAAATACACTGCTTTTTGCCTCAAGACTTAAAGCTTTTTTTCCAGATGAACTCAAATCTTGTCTGAAACTGTCTTTGTTACATCAAAGAACTGCATAGAAAGCTGAAAGAGATGGAAGAAGCATAAAAGGGCATAGTTTAAAATGATTAGTGACAAATTTCATACCACAGAGGTAGAAGTAAATTTTTTTGAGTTTTATATTTTTTCCAAAAAGAATAAATTTGTTCTATTTATCTTGTCCTAAATGGCTTTGGTAGAAGTTGTAAAAAATAATATACTAGCCAGTGCTTCACATTAATTTGAGGATGCCAGCCAGTAAAAAATCTGGAGAACAAATTGTTTTAGAATTAATTTAATTAGGTAGATGAATTGGAATGATTCAGTGGATGTAAAACTGCAAAAATCTGGGAGAAAATCTTCTGTATGGAGTCCTTGGTTCTATATTTTTCTTCTTAATGACTGCTGCCTCTGATGTAGTGGCACGTAGAGAACCCCATTAATTTAGTATTGCTTTGTAATAAGAGATGGTAAACTAACAGAAAAGAAAGTTGCAATCACTACCGGTAATAGCTTATACTCTTGTTAAATCCATTTGTTCCCTTCCTTCAACCACAAAAGCCCTACTATGGAAGGAAATGGGAAGTCCGGAATGCAGAAAGGAAGAAGATAGATTATGTTGAAAAAGTAGGTGCAAAGAGAGATAGGGAGAGACAGGCTGCTGATCGGATGGGAAACAGGAAGGTGGAGGCTCAAGCATCACCTCCAGAGCACAGAAAAGGACTGGATGCCCAAGTAACGACAAGAGGTATGAAGCTTGTTGTGTATCACATTGCAGAGTTGTCCCTGTGTGGTTACTTGTCAGGGGGATTACAAACCTTTAACTTGGTGCTGATTTATCTATAGAAAAGAACATTAAAAAATTGATATATATTCCCTATGTAAAACATGAAAGGGAAGATACTCTGAAAAAAGTATTTGCCTGAGTAGTGAAGTGTCTTTTAAATCTTTACCATAATTTATGAAGTATGTTGTTCATTTATATGCTCAGTGTGTGGTTTGCACAACATAGGAATGCCTAGCTATGAAAGAAGTCAGATTTTGTCTTGGACTCTTAAGCACTTGCCCTTTCCTGGTCCTTTGTGTGTGGGATGCTGCATGCCTCTGCCTACAAGCTTGGGCTAGTTCGCTGCAGCAAAAAAAGTAAGCCTACATACTTGTAACTGTTGATGTTTGTTCAATATCTACAGAGGGTGGTGTCCTGCAACCAGATGATTTCAGTCACTATTAGTTTAGGTAGCGACACTTCTGAGTCTGGATATAGAAGCACATCATAGGATCATTGATCTAATTATGCAAACAAATAAGAATCATGTCATACAACTTATATTCACATCTGAAAGCATGTGCTCATGCAAGTTGATCACTGAAGCCAACAGGCCTCCTTAGATGAATGAATATTCAGTAAACAAAGCAAACTGGTGGTGTTAGACCAGAATTATTTAGGAAGATAAATCACACCTGAATATGCTAGAGTTTTCCCTGTGAGACAGGTTTGTTTTTCTATGATGCTCAGTACCAAAGTCACATCATAAAACTTTTATTGAGGGAATTTCCTTTACTTCAAATTTCAGGTATTTCTGAGACAGTTGTTTTTCTCATTTCTCTCTCTTTTTTTTTATTAATTTATTCTTTCTTTCCTTTTCTTTCCCGCTCTTTCCCACCCTTTCCCTCTCTTTCTTTCCTGCCTTTTCCCTCCCTTTCTCACCCTTTCCCTTTCTCTCCCCTTCTTGCTTCCTCTTTTTTTTTCCCCTCTTTTTTTCCTTGTAGACTTAGACTAAAATCCAACAGGATTCTTTTTGTTCTATATCTTCTGTTTCTTTTTCATTTTTCTTCTCTTACATTCTCTTATGTAAAGTACAATGTACTTTGTACCCACTCCTTGTAAAGGTAAAGTAGTAAAACAGAATTTAAAAATGGAAAAAAATAAATGAAAGGTAATTTAGGGGGAAAAGCTTCTGGCATTATTACATTTTATTCATTGCAAAAAAATAATATTTAAAAAAATTCCAAATCCTCAAAGATTTGCATGATATCTCTGTAACTTTAGAATAATATCATCTCTGATTTTGATGAACAGGAAATGTTTTAAACTGAATTGTTGCAAACAAGTTGACAGGGGTGGGGTGGGGAGTGTTAACAGAAAGTTCTTAATGAAAAATTGTTACCCTGTCTTTTCTAGAGTTAGTTTAAGGAGAGAGCAAGATAGAGTGGGGAGGGGGAAAGAGCTCTCCTACATCTCTCATCAATGACCTAGCTAATTAGTGTCAGTGGCAAGCTGTGTAAATTGTCCATTCCAGTTCCTTTTGTCCAGAAAGATGATTTCATGGGGATATAAGGGTAGGATTGCAAAAGTGCTTGTGTGGAAAACTGGGAGTTGTTCTAATGAAACAATCATTCTTCTCTAACCTCTGCAGTATTGAACTGATTGTCATTTTCATTAGTTCTACTTTCTTCTTTTATTCCCCTCTCCCAGTCTGTTCAGCACATCTTTCCGTAAGCTCATACTGTGTCTATTCTTGGTTTTGGGTTTGTATTTTGGGTAGTAAGAGAAGAGAGAAGTGAGTCTCATTCCTGAAAGGTTGTGTCTCCAGACTCTGGCAATGGGAGGCACAGAGGTGCCCACTTTATGGCTCACTTTACTCAACTGCAGCCAGTTGGGGCTCAGCCTAACTCCACGCATCTTAAAGGACCTCCTCAAAGTTGCTTTAAATTGAACCTTAGCTGAAGTCCCTACTGATAAAACTGGAGAGCACCAGAAGGCAATGACACTCCAACTATGTCTTTTTTTCCTCCGCTTGCCTTCTTCCCTTTGCCCCTTCACCCTGTCCTTTGGGGGCTAGGCAGATCTTCCATAGTTACAGCTATGCTGTTTCTGTGCTCCAGACATAGGACACCTGTATTTATCAGCTCTTAGGTTGCTTTCTGTCTTCTGGAGCTGCATGAAACAGGGCAAGGAGATCAAAACTGCCATTTAGTTACCTAGAAGAACATGGATGTGTTTGCTTGCTTGGGGAGTGCCAGATGAGAAAGGAAGAACTGTGCAACAGCTTGAAATAGCCAATTGATCATCTATAAGCAGGCAATTAACCTCATTGTAGAGGTCTCACTCCAGGTCTTTCCAAATACTTAGCCTCAGCATGAGGTCTAGGCGGTACTTAAGATCTCTTGGAAGAAATCAGCAGTAGAGCAGATTTCACACTGGAAAACTACAGCTTGATTGTGCTTCTGAAAAACAAAAGAATATATAAAAGTGGGAAAAATAGGCTGTTGTGGAATTTAGCAGCAGATCAGTATTTAAAATCATTACCTACCATCGCATAAACCTATTTTGGACCAATTTAAATTGTACATAAAAAAGAACACAATTTAGATGAAGTATGCAATTTTTTTACAATCTTAAGCTTATTTATGTTTGGGTTTTTTACAATCTTAAGCTTATTTATGTTTGGGTTTTTTTTTTTTCATTCTGTGTAAATATGAACTAGACTGTTCAGTACTCTAATTAAAGTCAACATTCTTTATGTGATAAATTAGGTCCTTATGTTGGAGGAATTCTACAATAAAATGACATTGACATTTGTAGTGAAAACATGAAGAAGGCATTTGGAAAATCAGACCATGAATTTTGTCTTTTGAACCATTTTCCAGATATATGCAAGTATTAGGAATTGGATCAAATTTTATGTTACTTTACTACTATGATTTGCACTGCTTTTCTAAAAAGCTCACTTTACAGGGGCAGGAGTTGTCAGAAAATAAATACAGTACTTTCCAGAATAAAATGGCATTTTCATTAACTGTCAGCAAAGGCAAATGTCAGTGGGTTGGTTTGGTGTTTTTTTTTATTGTTTTGCTTTGATTTTTTTTTTTTTTGGTCATTTCATTCTGCATTTTCTGCACTTGAAGCATCTAGATTATGGAAGTTAGCCTGCTGATCATAAAGCACTTGAGTAAAGTGGCAAGGTTTTTTTGAGCTACTTTGCACAGTTGAGGAAGCTTTGAAGTTCCTCTGTTTGCAATGAACTCTGTAAGCCTCCAGCAAAGTTCTGTCACCCTGTTACACATTCGTCATGTTTCCACATTAAAACAAACAAACAAAAAGCTTAAGGGGAGGGGAATTAAGGGTCTCTTAAGATCTTGCTGAGGGTGAAATGTAGAGGGAATCAATTTACTTTTCTTTTCCTCTCTTTAGCTGGGGACAAACCCAGAGATGATCTTTGTTAAACATTGTGACCATAAAAGTGCTTTTGCTTTTATTTTTTTACAATTAAAAATAGCTCCTATTAACTCCTCATTGGGAGTTTTTTGTGTAATTTGGAAACAGAACTGAAATTGAATTTAAAAAATCTTAAACTTTGTACCTGAATTCTTAAGACACTTTACAGAATTAAAATATTTTTCCCACATATAGTTAACTATTTGTTCTGGTGGTGTTTTAAGTTTGGCTTTTCCCTACTTTTTCCTAGTATTATGCTGCTCATTGTGTGACGTCTATGTAGTTATCTTTGGGCTAGTTGACTGAGTACCGAAGCTTCTCTATAAAGACAGAAAGGGAGAGAAAAGGGAAGTTGAGTGAGAATCAATCATTAGAGGCACCATTTCTCTTCTGATGTCCCTATAATTCCGTGTTGTTGTATGCTAACCTCTCTCTTACAACAAGGGTGACCATAAGAGTCTACAGCCCTTAGTGACTCCTGACATTTGACAGTTTTTCCTCACTGTGCTTTTCCTTCTGAACATTTTTGTGTGTGTCTGTATTCACGTGCAGCTGCACACACATAAATATGTGTGTGATATATTAGTGTATGCGTGTTCATGCAGATATGCTGGATTTTTGTCTTTTTTTCTTTGGATCTATATGCAGGTCTTATTCTACTGACAAAGAAATGCTATGGTCTTAGATTAATTCCAGGCTAGTAAAATAAGAAAGAAAGGGAATTCATGTATTTCATGTTGCGGTGGGATATGTCCAGTATTGAATTACGTTAATTCTTGCTATCTGTATACTGACATATTTACTTTTATGATTTTTAAAATTATTTACTGATTCAGCTTTCCAGTAGGCTTCTGAAGTGACTGAGGATTGTTATTACCATTTTACAGATAGATAGAAAGACGGGCGTGTGTTAGCAAGGGAAGGTAAAAGAGATTTTTTTATTCATCCTTGTGCTGAAAAGTATAATATACATGTCAGAAAGTTTGTCAACCTCTCTTCTTGTCCCTCAGGTTAGACTGGTGGATTGCCTCTCCATGAAAGGTGTCACCGTAGTTGAATGCAGCCAGTGTGTACACGGAAAATAGGTGAATTCGGGTAGACTGACTTTAAATTATCTAAACAGCTCTAATAGAACACGTAGAAAGAAAAGAAGTCGAATGAGTGAAGAAATGGCATTATATAAAGAAAGAATACTTCTCTATTGTTCTTCCCACTGAAGTTGTGACTGCTGTTACATACTAAGAAGCCTATTTGAGAGGGTTATTTGTAAGAAATTGATAGTGCTATCAAAAAAATTCAATGGGATGTTCCTGATGGTTGTAATCTGAATTAAGCAGCTGTAAATTTTCTGTGACGATGATTTAGCCCCTTCAGTCTGTTTTAAAAACTAACAAAGGAGAGGAAGTTTTCCCTGCCTCTCTACGTTTTGTGAAAAGACTGAAGAAAATCTGTATTGTAGAGAATAAATATTGCCAAACTATTTCCTTCACCTCAACATGTGGTGAATTGTATGTGCAGATTGGAGTAAATGCTGTGACATGTCTTGTGGCATGTAAGGCAAAACAGCCAGCCTGGCTTGAGTTTGAATAAAACATGGTGATGTTACTAAGAGTTTTAATAAATTAGGCTACCCAATTTTGAACAAGAAGACAGCAGCCAAGATCTTTTCAGTAAAAATACTTGGGAACAGGTGATTCATTTTTGTATATTGACACACTTCCACCAATTCCGGTGGATTTATGTGTTCTTCAGCATTATCTGAGGAAATGAAGCCAAGAGTTAATTTGTATAAATGGTTTATTTGTTAAAAGTATCTAGAACAGGACATTAACTGATGAGTAGCTACTTAATAGTGCTGTACGAACATTCCTACGTGGATGGGTTGAGTATAAAAGGTTGTAATCCTTTTCCCTATTCACCAGATAAGTCAATTGTATATTTTGCATGGATTATTTCCATGTGTGAATAGGCTTGTCTGAATTGCTTTTTATTCACCTTAAATATTAAATATTTTGCTTCAGCGGATAACACCTGGATCATATTTCTGTCAGTTGAAATGCTATTCTTAGTGGCGGACCATTCCATAAAAACTGTTAGGGATTTTTGCCACAGTTAGGTGGAATGGAGGTGTCACCTTTCATATTCTGTCATAGCTTATCTCTATTAGAGCACTGGATGAAAAAAGGAGATCTGGATTATTCATCCTGAAGTGACTAATATTCCCATCTCCACTTGCTGGGAAGAATACTCATCTCTGGGTTCATAAGCAAAGAAGGCAGAATACTGCCCATTTGTCCTGTTGAAACTGTACTACCCTGGGGGGGAAAAAAAAAGTCTCATTTATTGAGGTAGAAGACAGAGCAGGTACTATTGTAACCCAGAGCTAAAGACACTTCTCTGGTTGGGGTGAGGCAGTGTACACGTCAGCAGCAAAGGGGGCAAGAGGAGCAGGTCCTGAGTTCTGGGTATGTGTGGATCTGGATGTATGTTGTTCATGAGGCTGATACTCAGCATGAGCATCGGAATGTGATCCTATTGCTATTTTCTAATACAGCTTAATTTATTGATACTGCAGCTCTTGAACTAGACTGTAACGTGAAGTGACAGCCATAGCATTGCAGTTGGCGGTTTTGAGAAGTGATAAGAATTCTTGTTTATTCTAAACATGATAGTTCAGATTTGTCAGCCTCGGCCTCATATGTTACATAAGAGAATAATATACAGTGTTTTGTTGTTATTTTCCTAATTATAATAGCTTTATTTCAAGAACTAAATTTTTTATTCTGTTCTTTGCCGTTGTGCAGATGACCCCCCTGAGAGTTTTGCATGTTGATCAATGGCAGGATTTGGTTATATAGAAAAAACCACTCCATACTCTTAATGATGACAGATACAATTAAATTAATTCTCTGTGTCTCCTTTGATGTACACAGATTTTCCCCATTAATATTGATGGACTTTAGAGTCACAAGCACACGCTGGGAGGGGAGCAAGCCCCTGAATGTTGTATTTTGCACTTTGTGGAGCTGACTATATCACTTTATGTCTAAATGTAAGGAAAGCTGCTGTCAGTTTTGATATATTAAATTATAACTGAGAACTAATTCAAGGATCAAAGATGCTCTTTGGGAGACATCACTTTACTGGTAGGAAAATCATTACCTTTTTTCCCAGTCTCATATATTTGTACTGTATGTCTTAGAAATATCATTCCCTACAGTTTCTGAATCTTGATGTTTAATTTAACACAAAGGTCTTTGAGTAGCACAATGGGAGGGGGGCTTCTGCTAGTAAAACCTCGTAGAAGGAAATTGAAATGTACATGTTTTTTCTCATTTATCAAAGAAGTGCAAAAATCTAAACCGACATTTTATATCAAATGAATTATGAACTGTGTACTTTGTACCTAAGGGAACAACAACTAAATTAGACTTTTGTTAAAAAGAGAGAGAGAGGGAAAAATAGGCTTTTAATAAAATATACAGTCATTTTTGGTATTTTGTCTGAAGCTGACATGTGCTGTACTTTGCAGAAGAAAAGTAGAGAGTAAAGGCTACCTCAAAGGCTATATGCTTTGAATCCCTTGGAATGAATTGAGAAGCAGTTTAAGGTAATGCACAAACCAGAGTTTCTGCTTGATAAGTATTGTTGCTTTGATATATTTGTTTTCAGCCCTGTCCACCTCAGGTGAACAGGAGAAGATAATATACTTTTTAATAGCTTGAAGATTGGAGCAAAGTAGTAAATGATACTCTTTTTTGACTTCTATTTGTGAGAATATAGTTGCTACTGAAAAAGGTTTCCAGGGAGGAAAATATTAGAAGACACTTGATTGAACTATAAAAGGCAAATTTTTGAAAAATTATGTACTCAGTATTTTAAAGGCATGACTTCCGCTGTCTTTAGGTGAACAACACTTCTTGCAAGGGAAGACGAGACTCACAGTCTGGAAAGTTAGAGTTTGTAATGCTTATGCGATTTTGTACATTCCCAATTTCTGAGTTTCTGTCATGACTTTCAGTGGGAATATGTTTATTTCAGTGCATTGACATAGAAGACACTTTGATATTGTCGTGATAAGCACCTACACCATAGAGAAAATGGGAAATGACAAGATAAAATTCCATGGTTTCTTTGACAACATATTCCCTAGTGCACTCCTATGGCACTTTTTGATATATGAACAAAATATCCAAGAACCTAGTGGCTTTTCTCATATGTCATATACATATATTTCATAAAGATATATTTCAGATTAGGTAAGTTAGAATGTACAAAAGCTTTCAGACACTCTGCAAGCACCTTGCAGAAAACAATGGTATATGAACAGTGATTGTGGGAATGTCATACCACGAACACATCACAAAATCTGAAACACGAGACCAGCTGTGTTTGTAGCTTTACTATTGTTTTATATCAGTACCACCAGAGGACTAGAACCAAAACCAAAGCTGTAATGAGATGTATTAATGACAGCACATCCTCAGCTGGGATATCCAAATGTACTCACACCCAAGGAGTTAGTGCCTTTGACTTTGCAACCTTGCAATTCCCAGTAACGATAAAGTCATCTGATACTTTTATATGTGAGTATGCTGTGAAGAATGGTTTATTTATTGGTATAAACAATGGGTATTTTTAGTTAAAAGTAAGATGATTGTTTTTCCTCATTTATAACTAATATTTTGCTTTTATTGTTCAACAATACTGGTTTTCTTTTTCTAAATGTTATCTCTATTTATAAATCATAGTACCATACAGTATTCATTTGAAAACAACATGTAAATGCCACTGGAAATGTGGCAGTCTAAATGCACATTTTTCTGTTATAGAAAGGGAAGGAGAAGAGGTGGCAGCTTGAGAAGGTGCAGTGGTTTGGCAGAGCCGTAACAGAGATCTGGTCCCCTCCAGGCATGATGGAGTCAGACTTTCTGTCTGTGTTGTCTGTGGAGTAGATGAGCAGGATGGGGACAACAATTGTAGGTGGAAAGAGTCTCTTCTTTCTCAACACCTGCCTCCCATTTTTCCTATAAAAGGGCATTGACAATGAGACAAGGGTCTTTTGTGATTACCACATATGGCATGAAGAAGTTATTTAGCAGCTACAAACCAAATTCAGCCCTGAGTTGCCTGGATAACTAGGAGCAGAAACTTTGAGGAAGTGGTTCTTCCTCCTCTTGCTGCAAATAAAGAAAGACTTTGAGGGGGAAAATGATTGTTATGGCTTCAAGTGTTTCGTGGCCAAAAGGTAATCTAGTGACATGGATCTTGCAGGTACCTGTAGGACATTCCAGATAGAATAAGACTGCACCACCCACAGTGTATAGTGGCTCCCTAACACCAGCTAATCTGTCATATTGTCAGATCTATTTTCTATTATGGACACTCTTAAGCTTGGATTCCACCTGGAATGGGAGTATTTCATGCCGTCCTTTATGTAATGCAGAGGAAATTATAGATTAAAAATAACTACAGGTAATCTTATTGCAGATCTAACTTATTTGCAAGTATGCATTGTTCTACAGTCTGTACATTTAGGGATACATAAACTGATCCTTCTGTCAAAATGCACATCAACTGATTTTCTGCCAGCAGGGTAGACTGTTCTGTGACTAACAGTCCACTGGCACACTCATACTGCAGGAGTGCACATAATGCTAGCATTTGAACCAGGGGACTTCCTATTTAACAAGAACATTCACATTTTTTCTAATACCTCACTTTCTTCAGCATTGAGTTAGGTTGCTATATTTTCTGTTTCTTTTGCCAAATTGAGTGGCGATATAGCAACAATCATTTGCAAAAACCACATCGACTTGTTCAAGTAGAATGCTTCTTTCTGTTTTTGAATATCCTTTGTTATCTTTTTGCTTTCGGTCATAGAATAAATCAAGATTAAAAATTACTTTTCAGCAATTTATGCTTCAGACTGAGGCATATGCTTCTTGTAACATCACCACCTCTGTGCCTTTTCCTTTTTGTTTGTTCCTTCATCTTCTATGATATTAGAGTCCCCTTCATTGAGTTATTAGACTGAAAAAGAGTTCATCAGGAAATCATCTCGTGTGCCTTCTTTCCTCAAAACCATAAGTTGTCTCATTTCTGGTAAAACATTGGTTTAATCTGATGGAGATTTGAAATCTTTCTTGCAGCAGTTTAATCCCATTATTGTATGTCCTGTTTCCCAGAACACAGAGATTCTCTTTGCCTTTGCAAAACTTCTGTGAAGGTGAAGTTTCCTGTATGTCTATCCCTTTGCTCTTCTATTATTCTTTAAGCTACATAGGTTTAAACTTTCTTCCCTAGTCTTTTCCCAACTATCAGTGATATAATTCGCTTTTTTTGTTGCTTTTGGGAAGCCTCTATTTCCAGAGCTATCTAAGAACTGTTTCGTTTCAATCATGAAGTAAAAAGCTTAAAAGCCAGCCTGCAGTTCTTTGAAATTGTACCATCAATGTTAAGAAAGAAACTTCCATTTAGCCAAGTGTCTCCTTGCCAGCAGTCTGAGAGATGTTTCCATCAATGTGGAAGCTAGCATACCTGCCTCAAGTCATAGGTCTCTGCCTGCAGATATCAATTGTAAAGGAATCTGCAAGATTTTGAAGACGACCTAAAATTCTTTTACCTTCTTCCTTTCAAAAAAAACCCCAAAAACAAACAAAAAACCCACCCCAAAAAAACCCTAAAAAACCCCACAAACAAACCATCCTGAAATTAATCTCTGAAGCTGCTTCATGCAGGAAGCTGAAGCTATTGCATGAAGATAGACTTCTGCTCTTGCCACATCTGTTCCACTAGGTAAAAAGAAGCAGATCTAATAGTTTCTCAGAGCTACTTCAGAGAGATATTAAATTTCTAGTAACTAGAGTCACAATTAACCCACAGGAGCTGTTTGTTTAACTGTGGTTTCTGCCTGATTTTGTAATACCGATCCTTATGTTTTTTCCTCATAGTATTTTTTTTAATTAATTTTGTGATATGACAGTTATTGGCTAGGCATCCTTTTAAACAGTCTGATGAATTAGTTTTACTGGGCAGTTATAAATTCCATCCAATGTCTTTATTACAGGTATTAAAATCATTAATCATTCAGCTAATTGCTTATTGGCATTCTTTTGTAGCTTTTAGAGTTTAGCAAAGTTCTTGCTGAGTAACATGGATAAACTTCTACCTAGCATGAGAAAGGAAGACAGGTTACTACTTATGTAAAGGTACGGGCAACAAATCTGTAAGACATTTTTATAGTGTTGACCTCAATAAAATATAACACTTAGAAAAGGGACATCTCTTACACACATTTTAACTTGAGACCCATATCTGGATTGCAGATGCTGAAGTTATATATGAAGAAAAGTTCATTAAGAGGAGTGGAAGGTCTGATTTTGTTTTTCACAACAGCAGTATTAATAAGGAAGAAGTAAGCCTGCTCTGGGATTTCAAAAGACAATTTTCTCAAACTTCAAGTCTGCAGGTCATGGAGTAAAGCCTGAGTTGATTTTTAGGGCCCTACTAAAATTGTACTCTGCAGCTTGGAATACCAAATAGTGCAAGTGGAAAAAAATTTGCAGTTAGAGCTTACACACTCAATCCAGATTGTCCTGGTTAATTTTCTTCCTAGCAGCTGGTATAGTGGTGTCTTTTTTGACTTAGTATGAGAATAACGTTGATAACACACTGATGTTTTAGTTGTTGCTAAGTAGCGCTTACCCTAGATCAAGGACTTTTCAGTTTCCCATGCTCTGCCAACAAGGAGGTGCACAAGAAGCTGCGAGGGAGCACAACCAGCGCAGCTGGCCCGAACTGGCCAAAGGGATATTCCATATCACAGAATGTCATGCCCAGTATATAAACTGGGGGGAGCTGGATGGGAGGTGTCAATCGCAGCTCAGGGACTGGCTGGGCATCGGTCAGC
>NW_009602156.1:0-29257 GCF_000690535.1 Cariama cristata
TATTTTATTTTATTTTATTTTATTTATTATATCTTACAGAAAAATATCAGACTAGTTCCTGCTCTTAGGGTAGTCTGCACAGCTTGTAGACTAAGCCTGGGTACCTTTTAAAATAAACAAGTCTCACTTGCAATAAAAGTGGACAAAGTTTTGCTCATGACTAATCTGACCAACTGCTACATTTCATCACTGATTTCGCTGAAAATCAGAGAGGCTTAACATCATATGAAGGCAGAAATCTTACACTGAGGAAAAAATCAATAATTTTCTAACTCTTGCATGGATCAGGTATTTGGAGCTAAACCCTGTAGAATACTGAACACTTGACTCTGTTCCAGCTGTGTTAAAAGCTGAACATGTGCAAAGTGTGCTGCTGGACCAATCAAGATAGCTCTATTTAAGCTCTTGTTCTATTTTTTTTTTTTTTTTTAAGAGAAAGATTGCAAAATACATTAAGATTTAATTTTCAGTACCTATTTACCACGCAAATATTCATGAAGAATGCTTTTGCACCTTTTCTGTTACTTATTGTGAGTAGGATTTTTGAAAGCACTCAGACTAAGGATATTTTAAAATCAACCTGAATCAGTGACATTCACTGCAGGACCTAAAAGTTGAATCAGACTAGCATTCCTGTGAAATATGGCCCATTGAAATCCTTCCAAAATAATTCTGTATGCTTCTGCTGTTGTCTTGATGGACTGAGAAGGACATGTAAGAGTGGCTGAGCGAGGCTCTCCTCTAAAGACCACATTTTCAGAAGAGCTGGTGGGCAGCCTGCAAGTTGATACACATAATACAGTGGGTAGGCAAGGAAGTCCCCTCATAAGCACACTGTTTTTCCTTGGGAACTAAGAATAGAAAACAGATTATTGAATTTTTGGATTTTCCAAACATAACGGAACACTTTCTTTTTTGTACCACTACGAGTCAGTGTAAATTAGATAAACTAGAGACATTTTCACTTGCATTATGTTAGCATCTAACTGTGCTGTTTCTATTTTGTTTTTTATTTTGAAACGGATTCCTCATTTAAATCTGCTCACAAATTTTACATATTCTATTCACCTTTTCAGTGTGAATGAAGGTTAAAGTTTCTGAGGGAAAGGAAGGGCAAAGAAAATAGTCTGTGCCTGGACTTCCCAGACCTAGTAGAAAAGTGAACCAGGAGTCCAAACTGTGAATTTGTCCAGAGAAAAGATCTTCCCTTTCCACTGAATTTAACTGCATTGAAACAATTACTCCAAAGGTCATGTAATTCCATGGCCAGCTGCAGATAAGATGGTCTCACAGGCTGCATAGCAAGAACTGCTCACATACAATAGACTCATTCTGCATTTTTAATCTAAATAGATTCTCTCTGCAGTGTTCCTCTTAGAAATCATAGTCCTTTGGATCTGTCTCCAGTGGGATATGTATCATGCACAAAGTTGTATGTGCCTGTGAGTCTATTTAATTCACTGGACACTGAAGATATTTGGTACTTTGTTAATGAGGGCTGCTTATTATTATAGCACTTTCTTTGTTGTGCAATGTAGATCCCTTTGACTTTTAATGCAAAATGAACGCCAGGTGATGGTAACAGAAACTAGCTATTGAAAACAGATTTGTACTGGCATTACACCAGTAAAAACTTGGGGCATTCCTTTTCACGTAAGAGAACATGTTGCAGTTATTAAATGATAATTAGGTGCTTCCTCAAGTATGGCTGAGTTTTAAGTGACTCCAGATCACGGCATCTCTGCTAAAGCCTTATATCCCATGTTAGAGGAATTTTATTATCAAAACTAAACTAAAATTTATAAGAAATTTGATAATTACAGAATTCTGAAAGACTTCAGTGAACGTGGTGGTTTCCATTTCCCGTCAAAGCTAGAGAGGATTTTCCCTTAGCAAAACATTAAGTGCAGCATGTCTTCAGAAGTGATTTTTCAACAAGTTCAGCCTCCTGTAGCCAGCAGCTGGGATGGTGGATGGTAGATACCCACAAGGCAAGATGCTAGAGAGAATTTTCCCTTAGCAAAACATTGTGCAGCATGTCTTCAGAAGTGATTCTTCAACAAGTTCAGCCTCCTGTAGCCAGCAGCTGGGATGGTGGATGGTAGATACCCACAAGGCAAGATTCGTTTTGTTTCACTGATGTTCATTAACCTCTCCTACCTGTATTAAAAGCATCACTGGAAAATGTGATTAACAAACAACAAGTTTATAGCTTGAACATGCAGTGAGTCAGCTGTTCTGAAGAGCAGCTCAGGTATATTTTCTCTGTACTTGTTCTCTCCTGAGATATCCTGAAGTAGCTGAACCAAGATTAAAAAAATATACAGAAGCAACGAGATTAATTGATTTATGATTGTGTTTTAGCATATCCTAATTATTTCTGTGCCATAAGCTCTGGGGTTTTGCCATTCCAAGATCTGTTTGGACTACGGAACGGAGAAGCATCAATAAAATGAGGTGGAACATGGTCAGTTGCTTCCTTAAAAAAATGGGTTTAGAATTGCTTTGTTACTGTGCTGGACAGATTGAGCCACCCAGCTCCTGATGAAAGCTGAGAACTGAACAGTTTAATCCCAGTGTAAGGGATCTTTTCAAGAGAGAGGTTTGATGAAAATGTTGGGATGCATAACATACAAAGCTGGGTTATCATAAGACTGCGATTATCATTGTGTCCAATTAGCAATTGCAAGAGGAAGACAAATAATAGTGAAAGGTTTGAAATATTTTATTGCAGGTCTGTCAACCTGTTCCTGTTAAGAGAGCATCATATACAGACGTGGTCTCAGCAACATCCATTACACCAAAATAATAGGCTCATTCCTGAGTTTTGGCTCTTGCAGGTAACTGTCTCTTTTGATTAGTGAAAACTACTTTACTTAATGCTTCTCTGAAACTTCAAGAAAACAAAAGTGTAACAGGCCATCTAGTTGTGACAGGTTTGTCTGAAATAAGCCCTCTCAGAAGCTGTGTTGTCTTGATATCTTTAAATTTGATGAAAATGTGTGGCCCAAGTATGGAGGACCTCTTTCTGATTTGAGCCTCATTTAAAAAGTTCACTTGAGAGAAACAAATGAAGTTTAACAGCTAGACTGAGACATGGGTGTGAAGGCCCATAGAAAACCTAAGTTCAGTTAGGACACTGGGAATACAAACAAAGCATAAATGTTTGGCTTGTAAATTTGCAGAAAAAAAAAAAAAAAACAAACAGATTGATGTGAAAAATTTAATTTTTTAGTGTCCCTGTGTTACAAATAATAACCATCCACCAATTGTGCTGTTTGGGTTAAGTTGATAGATTTGTTTTGCAAGGACAAGAGCTGTCTTCATACAGTAAAGGTGCTGCAGTCAATGCCAGCAGTGGCCTAATGGATGGTTGAGCTGCTGTAAGGCTCAGTGCTGCTAACGGGAATAATCTCCCCTTCCCTCCTCTACAGTGTCCACAGTGTGTACCTTCGTTGTTGACACTTCCTCACCTGTATACGCCCTGGTGCTTGGTAGATCTTTCTCTGAGCTGATTTACTTGCTAAGTCCACAAAAAATAATTAGCTTCCTTTTTGTGGGTTAGTTTTCTGATGGCTTAGTGAGTTGAACTGAGTCTTAGAAGAACCTAGCAAGGATCAGTGCAGTGCAATATATGGGTGGGATAAGGCAGCTAGGGAGAAGGACTAGGCAACAAAACCTCGCTCTTCAACGATTTAATAAGCAGAAGTGCTTCAGGAAAAACTAAAAGAACCAGTTAAGACCTTCAGCAAGCACAATTGAGACAAGATGCTGCTGTGTGCCAGCTGCAGCTGAAATGTTGTCTGCTACAGCAGGGGAGTTGATTAATATGGGTTGGGGGGACAGTGGGTGGCAGTAAGCATGACAAAATCCAGCCTGAGTTTTTGGGAGCATATGTGTACCAACAATGAGATCAGCCAGTTTGAGAAATGATTTCCCAATAGATGGATGCAAAGCCCAAGTTCACACCTCACATAACATGGTTCTGCTCTTAGTGCTAATTAATATGAGGACAGGAACAAACCTGCAATGGTGGGAGGGTGAAGTTAGCTTTTCCACATTGCATTGTATCATTTCTTTAAAGCTACCTCACAGTGAACCTCATCCAGGGCATCAGTAGCAACAACAGAGTGCAGCATCCTATTTGTTTTCCTCTGTCATAAGGGAGAAAGCTTTTGTAATAGAGAGGACTAAAGGCTAAAACTGCAATAGAGTGAGGGAGCAATAATAATTCTTTCTAGCTTCTAGCACTCTTTCTCCATTATTAACTCTCTGAGTGACAAATTGCAAAGCAGAGATTTTCTGTTGAAAGATTATATCATATTGTCTTTTTCTTCTCTGTAGATAAAGGCAAATGAAAATGACCCTGCTGTCCCCACCAAAGCAGTGCATTCTGGGTCCAACAATCAATCCACAATCAACTTCTCAAGCACCAACATGAAACAACAATAATCAATAAACATTATACCAGGCTTCCTGCATGAAAGTTGTCATTGCAGTTTCTCTTCAAATGGAATTTTGTTGTAAGAACTGGAAAATTATTTTTAGAAAAAGGAGTAATAATAAAATAATAAATACAATTATAATGTGGCTGCAGCTCTGTAGGTTGTTAAAAGTAGGTAAGTTTGGAGATGGCATTTCTTAATATTTATCTTTAGAAGGTATCAGCTAACCTATAAAGTAAAAGCAATGAGCAATGGCCTATAAGCACATTTTCTACATTTTTACTCTGTTAAGTCACAAGAGATGAATCTTAATTCTCTAATTTCATGTGTTAGGAAGATCTCTGTTGTGCTTAGCAATGCAGAGAATTCTGATAGCAGATGCTGAATTTGAATTTTTGTTTTTCCCTTCCTGGAAGGGGTAAGGTGCAGAAAAATGCTGACTCAGGAGAACTGTCACTATTTTAGAGCTGCTGCTACGTCTCGCTGTCTCTGTCTTTAAAGAAGTTTATACATTTTGTCCCTGCCAGCTGCACAGCCAAGTGTTTATTGGTGTGTTCAAGTGTTCCCTTTGTTACACCCTAGGCAAACCTATGCTGACCATACTGCTGAAATCACCTACAATACTGTTTTGTGTTCTGGCGTTATGGAAAGACACACCCCCATAACTTGAAGGCTTATGAAGTGGGATCACCAGAGCAAAAGCATAACCCATTAATTTAAAAAATCTTTTTTACTGAAACTGTGAGGTTTTTTCCTGATGTAACTAATACTTTGGGTTTTGTAGGATAGGATTCCTAATTTTAAAAAAATCCCTTTTGCTCTGATTTCCTATTTGATAGGTAATTGTGTTCTTAGAAGCATGATTCTGTTACCATGTCTAGACAGGTTTTGCCTTGGAAACTTAGAATGTTGTTTAAAGTTGCATTGTCACATATGATAGCCCTTCTTTTTAAGCAACTGTCACTGGGGAATATTTAAGAGAGAAATGACGCCAACACAAAAGCACCTGTACAGTGAATTTATTGTCCTATGTGTAGAAACAGTGTAAACTGTACTTCTGTGCAACCCATGGGCCTAACAGGCACAGAAAATCTTTCAAATTTTAAGACAGACACAGAAAGCATGTGATAATTACTGTTATTTTTAATGTGACAGTGCAAAGCAGACTTGTAACTCTTGCTGTATTCATAGGCATACAGTGATGTATGAGCTTGTATGAGAAACAAACTCCTACTAGGTCGGTAATTCTTCTGTCTCTCAATAGCAATGGAGAATTTGCTTTGTAAGATGGTGGAGGATAATCACGGGGATGTTCAGGAAGAGCTAGCACATGTTCCCATTTCTGAGGTTGTCTTTGGGTGGCAGAACAGCAGAACCAGGCATCCAGCACTATTATAATGACTATTGCAAGGGAGCAGGGTTCACTCTTCAGTGTAGACTTCTATGCTGCAATGGTCTGCATCTGAGCTTGTCGTCTCGTCTCCCTCTGTAATCAACAGAGAGAAAGGTGCTTCTGCAACATCATTCATCTCTGCATCAAGATCTAAAACAGGCTAGATGAACCTGTCCAGACTTGTTCTCCTTTGGGACGAGATGCGTAGTTTTCTTGCAATGCCAGGTTGTCTCCATTGACTACAAAGAGAATACAGTGTGACTATGGTGCAGATGTCTACTCTGAAGCTGTCTTTCACCTAGCTGTCTTTGCCTATCAGAACTGGAACATTCTGGTATGAAGGATGCTTGTCTTATGTTTTGTCTCATCAAGAGTGCATGTCAACCATTAATCCGTTCTTTCTAACTAATCTGCTACCTTGGAAGATGAGCAGAAATTTGGGAAGAGTAGGGGGAAAAGCAGGGGGGAGAAAGGACCTATTTCTACTTTTAACAATAACTTATATTTGTGTGGAGTCTTTCATCTGAGGCTTCAGGTTTGAACAATTATTAGAGCCTTGCAGTTGCATGATATACTTGTGAGACAAGTAAATGTAATTAGAATAAGTTTACAGTTGTGAGAACTATGGATGCTCAAAGCTCTGAAATCACTCAAATGATTGACTATATGTAGTTGTCTTGTGTTTAACATCCAGTGTTGGCTTAAGTGGGTTGCTCAAGGCCAAAATGACTCAATTATGACAGCAACAAAACCCAGGAGTAGAGGCTGCCAGTCCTTTGGATACTGTGAACATGCCCAGGACTTTCAAATATCCTTTGGGCTCTTGAGACACCTACTGAGATCAAAGTGATACAAAAGACTGGACATCATGAAAGCCCAAAGGAACAAAGTTAGTGATTTTTCTAAAAACAGATGTTTTCACAGTGTGATAATAGCAAGTAGTTTTATGAGTTATATAAACACCCATTTTGTAAACTGAGCTCTCCAAACCATGAAAGTGTATTATCTGTGGGAAAATGTATAATCTTTTTGGATTTCCTCCAGATTTTTATTAGATTAGAAACGAAGAAGCTTCTCCCTGTACAATTAGCAAGAGTTCCTGATCCCTATGTTGGTATTTACTGCTCTGTACCATGGATTATTCTCCTCATAGGGGTTATCTTTTGAATTTTGTTCTTAACAAATGCCTACTTTTAAATTCCAATGACTGTTTTAACTATTGTGCAGATATCATGAAAAAAATTACCTGCATATTATGAACTGGGATTTACACCAAAGCATCTGCTGTACTTTTATGTCCTTGAGTGCAACAAGTTATTGAGTGTGTCAGGTTTGTGATATTTATGAGTATTTGTTTTGCCATGACACATGCTGGCCCTAGTGCCTGAATCCTGCCTCTAGCCACAAGGTGCCAAGTAATAGCCCTTGAGAAACTGTGTGACATCAAAAGTATTTCCGCTGTGCTATTCAGGCACTACTACTAAAGTTGAGACTGTCGGGCTCCAAATCTCTGCGGTTCCAGTTCTTTTTCCACTTACGTGGGGCACACTATAATGGTGGGAACTTCCCAGGGATATAATTTTGGAACTGCCCAGGTCCCTGTTCCAAAACACCAGTAATGAGTGACAGCAGAGCCAAATACAGTAGGAAGTTTTTTCCAGTAGGCATACAGTTAATTTTGGATGCAATGGGTTTATAAGGAGCACTGAGTGGTCTCTCAGTTCTGCCTCAGTCTCTAGACCCTGACAAGACTTCTGACTGTGTCCTACAACCTCATCCCAGCTATCACTTGCTCATTACATTCTCAAAAAGTTGTTGCTGGGGCTGTGCTATAACTGTTGTCCTAAAACAACAGATGCCCCACACTAGGTTGGAAATCTGGTCAAGAGATGACTTCTGCAGCCCACACATTTTCCTTGACCCTTTCACAGGAAAGTAAGAGAATAACTGCCTTCCCAGATGTTTGAATCCTATCTCATTTAGCATCAATCCTCAGGCTTCTCCAGCACCTACTGAGAAAAATGTTTGCTTTCTTTGATTCTTCCTTCAGTCTGCTGGTCACTTAGCTAGAGTAGGCTATCTCTGATTGGTTTGAGAGGAGGCATTGCTGAAAAAAACCACATTTTTTTCTGAAGCAGTACATCTCAGTACAGAGGAGCTGAGGATTTGTTTTGTCAAGGTTGCAACACAGAACAGCCTTTCCTTGCTTAGCACTTCTTTTTGGGATTCTGCTGGTTTCCCTTCTCTCTTGTATGGAAAGGTTGAGGATTCAAATACATTGTTGAAGTAAGAAAAAAATTCTGTTAACCATATTTTTATCACTCTTCCCAGCCAGACAGAAATTTGGGATCTTTAGTACTCCATTATCGCTGGTGATGTGGATTTCAGGTGCAGGAGCAGAGAAGAAATTTGGGAGATCTGATCCTGGCATACCTAATATTGCTTTCATCCCCATCATTTGCCAGAGAAATCTGCGTATAGCTAGTATGTGTTTATTGCTCGGTTGTCTGTTGGCTATCATTTCACTGCCTGTGAAGAGCTCATGGCTGTGGCGCAGCACCTACACCTGCAGTGCTTCTCTCTTCAGCGTGAAGTACCAGGGGATCTCTGCAGAGAGCAGCAATACTGGGGCATGTGGCTTTACTGGGCCACTGGAGGGCAGGGCTGGCATTATGTATCAGAAAGGAAATGAGAAGGAGGTTATTCTTATGCACACCAGCACCCATGAAGCAGGTTCGTGTATTTTGAAGTCTGTGCCCATAAAGTCAACAATAACATCCCCATTTTCAGGCTTTATTTCATCGTCAGCAGAGAGTGATTCTTTGATCCTTTCCACTTTTGCGTTGTAAAACAGAACTAGAGGAAAGGCTTCACCTGTTCATTTCTTCTTTAATTGCAAGCATCTCTGAGTTATTTTACACTGTGATGAAAACACAGTGAATCAGTGTGACAATATTGACAGTCCAGGGATCAGGGTGAAATAGATTGTAAACCCAGCATCCTCTGACTTTGCACACCCAGCTGCCCACACGAAATGCTGCAACGAAACTAGCACAGAAAAAAAAATGCGTTTAGCTTATCCATGAAGCAAGCCAAGTTCAGGGGTACAGGGTGGTAATAAGGAGAGTTACTTAAACACGATTGTTGAAAGGAAACATCCTCGTTTGTATTGTGCTAGTCAGGAGCGCTAGCATGTCTCTCTGAATTATCTTCACAAGACAATCAGGTCAACTTTTCATTAATTTTTCAAATCAGATTTGATCCAATTGGGAGATTTTTCACAGTAAATCAAACAGCTTCTACAGTAGAGAAGGATGTTTAAAAGGAAGTTGAGCTCTGCTGTGAGCTGGGGGAAGGAAAGGGATGAATGAGTCAAAAAACAAATCCAGACTTCTCAGTCTCTTGTTCTGAGTGCTGAGTGCATTTCTGACAAGCCTTAGAGAGGTAGTTAAGAGACCATGCCCAGGAATGTGAAAGATACTAAAAATTTCTGTTAAGCCAATAAATGAATAAATAAAATCCTTAATTTCAGCTCTACCTGTAGTTCACTTGTGCTCAGCAGAAAGAAAAAATACATGCTTTTATGTATGGGGAAGAATGATCTGCAGCAGAAGAATACATACCAAAAGAGAAAGGACTTTGAATGACAAAGACAGGGGAAAAGAGCCAAAATAAAATATATAAACAGTGAGGAGAGGGTAGGCAAGAAGAGGAACTGAAATAATTGTGGATGGGATACTGTTTTTTTATTGTAATTTGTAGACTTTTTTTTTTTTTTTAAGGAAGAAAAAAGAACAATGTAATCATGTGGTTGAGGGTTATGGTAAACAGAGAGGCCAAGGCAATAGCTGAACAACTTGCAGAGGAGACAGCTGAAGATAAACAAACTCCCAGACTTCCCCAGCTCACAGGAGAGAAACAAATGGGAGAAAACAGAAACCAAGTAACATCTGCAGAGAATAAGGGGTGTGTCTCTGTGTAATGCCAGGGGTGAGACGGACCTGCCTTTTCATCTGTACAGCTAAAGAGGACCACTGGACAGCTGAATTAATAGACCTAATACTGTAGATCAGGGTAAGAACTGTTCTACCACTGCGATAAATCTCAACATCTTTGATCACCGAGAGTGACTTTGGTTTAGAAAATAAAAAAAAAGTGCAGAATTTTCCCTGGTAACCCAGGTGTAGGGCGATGGGGAAGAGCAAACTTACCTCCTTTGCCTGCCATTCAGCTCACCTTCAGCACATGGGTATGCATGTAAATGGTCACAAAAGCAAACAGTGCATAGCCCACTCAATTGTGTGACTCCAGTATGACTACAATGGCAAGAATATTTGTCAGGTGGCACCCTGGTGCTGGCACAGCACATTCACAAATTAACACAAGCTTTTGCTGTGCATGTCTGATATGTTTTCTGCAATGCTTTGTGTAAAAGTCACCAAATCATAGAGGGGCTGAAGCTGGCAGGCACCTCTACAGGTATCTACTCCAACCCCACTGCTCTGAGTTGCTCAGAGCCATGTCTAGTTGGGTTTTGAGTATCTCCAAGGATGGAGACTCCGTAACTTCTCTGGGCATCCTGTTGAAGTGTTTGACCAGCCTATTTTCCATGTCTTTTGTCACTGGTAGTGGGGTCAAGCATCAAGGTAAAATGTTTACCAGAGCTGAACATTTTGTACAGAATTACAATTGGCTTCCCAAGAAGGTTTGGCTTTTTTCGCTGCCATGGCAGTTGCCAATTTGAGGGGGCAAGCTAAGCAATACTCAGTAAGCTGCCCTGCCTGTTAGTGGTGGGAGCCCCAGCATTTAGGTCCAACACCCTTCTGTAAACCCTGCAAGGTCTCACCTATCCTACCAAAGACTAAAGGCTCTTTTTCATAACCAGTCATTCCTACTAGGCTTAATTTCCTTAAGTAAATACAAAGTACAGACATGGTATTGTCCCAAGAGTGTACTCCAGAAGTCAAAATCCTAACAGATTTAGGTATCTCTCCCAACCACTGACCCTCATCTGAGTCATTTTGATGAACCATTCCCATGCGCTGCAAAGTTTTCACTTGTTGCTTGCAGAACAACAGACAGAAAAGGCATGCTGGGTGCCACCACACCATCAAACAAGAAAGGCAAGAAACTCCAAAACAAATTTTACCTCCTGATGCCAAGTGAAGCTGGTAGTGTTTTGTGGTAGTGCTGTGAATCAGACCTGCCCCTGCCTTTGGATGTTGTAATCAGTAGGAGATCAGGGCTTCTCACCAGCCTGTCCTTCGGGACTGAAAGGAGCACATCCAACTCCTATCAGCAATGAACTTAGAACTCAGACAAAAATGCTCAGCTCTTGCTGACATTTAACTCTTCCCCTTTCATCTGCAGTGATAACAAGAGTGAATGAATATATCCTCTTGTCAATAGTACTGGCACAACTAGTCTGTTTTGTGAAAACAAATTTAAAGCAACCTTCATTTTGCTTCTTTTTCACCAGAATGCTTCTTGCTACTGGTACTTGACAGTAGTACGTGTGATATAAATGACGTTCTGCTACTATCCAGGGCTGTCCCATGTTAGCAAAAGAGGACAGAGGCCACTCAGAAACATTCTGCACAACCCTCAATAATGCATGGCTTTAATCTAGCACCTCATTTTCTAAAGACAAATTGTTATCACACTGGCAACCTGAACCACCTGTGTCCATGGAGGAGTGAGGCTTCATTTGGAAGACCCAAAGAAAAAAGACTTGGTGTTTTCAGTGTTTCAGGTGAAAAATAACTTCTGACACTTGCTGCTGGAAAGTTTTAAATAAGTCTTTATTCATTCAGATAACAGAGGCATTGGTCAATGGCTATCCTGGGACCACGCTTGTATTTTAGAGGAACAAAGTAGAGTTTGTTATTATGCAACCTAAAGAAAGAAGTTGACTGTGGCTGAAATTTAAGAGTACAATGCCTGTTGGGTAGATTTTTAGCTCTACATTAACTCTCTAGTGCCACATCAGTCAAGTCGTTCCTACGTCTTTATGCTTTTAGCACTTATTCTTGTGTCATACGAAGGTCACATCACCGACGCTAATTGGATAAGTGAAGCACTCAGTATTGGCTCAGTTTTGTTTCATTGAAGTCAATGGTGGCTTTAGCAACATAATTAAGCCCATTTTTGCCACTTCTGCAAGCTCCCTTGGACTGCAAGATTCGGAG
This sequence comes from Cariama cristata, assembly GCF_000690535.1. NCBI lineage: Eukaryota > Metazoa > Chordata > Aves > Cariamiformes > Cariamidae > Cariama > Cariama cristata. Next base: position 12,027 of record NW_009602156.1, read on the forward strand.
CATTGTTCACCTCTGCTTGTATGCCCCTACACCTCAAAACCAGCTTGTTTACACCCTTAGCACCTGATTCCTCTGTATTCTAGCTCTTGTGAGCATTCTCACTTCTGCACATGCTACATTACCTCTCTCATGATCATCAAAGATACGGGACAATCTGCACTAGCGATACAGTCTATGGATATGTGAAAGTGAGAGACTAAGACCAAGTGAGAAATTCGAGGTGGGAGACTAGGGTTAGAAAATTCTGAGAGACAAATCAGCAAAATTAAGTGGGGGACCCAAGGTCGGAGGAGAATTTGGCTGGGCTAGAAGATTGACAGGGCATATAGAGCACTGGCCCTGCAGGAGAGAAGGCTGCAAAGGTAACAGCAGGTATATGAAGCGTGGGATGGGAAAGAACCAGGCTGAAGGTTTTGGGGCAATTGAGGGTTGAGAAATAGATAGAAATGTCTAGAAACATCTAAGCCCTCTAATTAGGTACTTGGCCAGCCCAGAAGCCACTGGACAGTCTGTGCTGTGTCTTCTATTTTCAGCATCTGGCAAACGTGAAGAAGACAAACCTGCTGCTGCCATTGGGTCCTCTTTTAGCTCAGCCAAAGAGGTTTGTGCTGTAGCCCTAAAAGCTTTTACACAGAAGAACAGACCCTCCATGGATTTCTAAAATGCCAGACAATGCAGACCCCAAGTTGGAAAACGAGTATAAATGCAACCCTCTCTGCCACAAAGAGCACAGTATCTCTTGTGGCTTCTTTTCCACACTTCTCCAAAATATTGATGTTTAGCCTTTGATCCTATTTTTTACATTTTAAAATTGACATTCCATTGTATAGATGGGTGCAAAACACAGGTCCCTGTGGAGCTAAAGCATCTCAGCCTTATCCAAAGATTCACTTGGCCTTTTTCACACTGTGTTGTGATTTGCCACACTCGTTTCTTTCTTCCTCACTGCCTCTCTTGCCTTCAGAATTGGAAACCAAAAGTTGACCTGAAAACACAGAAAGATGATGCTGTGATCATAGTATTACTGAGTTAGAGATCACCCATACACTAACATCCTATATAGTCAGTACTGAAGGCTATTAAAAAAACCCAAACCTAAACAAAATCTATGTGTCTGCAGCTATCTGGATTTGCCATAAATATATGCACATGTGTTTATTTCCATTAGTGTATATATATGTATATATACAGGGCGAATGTTTTTCCAAACAAGAAGTTCTGTTTCCTAACAGTCTTTGCAGTTGCAAAACAGAAATATATCACCTTCCATTTTTGCTAAGCAACAACTGAACATCTTTTGCAACATTCAAAGGCTGCTCACAAATGCCTAACATTTGCTGTCTAAATTGCAGGAATATGCTTTGTGCTGGAGGTGCTTTTCATATGTTCATGAAAACCGAATTTCTTCTCTGCAGAGTTCTAAGTCTGAGGAGTATTTTCTTGCCAGCACATAGTCATTTGGCTGTACCCATGTCATATCTGATACATGTGTGTTGAAGGACAGAACAAAACTATTATATTATCTAATCTCACCAATAGGCAACTTGTCTCTGGCCCCTGTGCAGAAGAGCACTGGGGAAAGTCTATTAGCACATAATTGAAGTTAACAAGTGTTTTAAGTATTTCCTGGATCTGGCTACCACTCCGAGAGAGGGAGATTCTTTTTTCCCTAGAGCTGTTGGCTTACCCTTCTAGCAAGCAGGTTCTTCCCAGTTTTCTCTTGTAGTTTTGCTCTTTTCTTGAGTAATTTTGCATGCAAATACTGTATCCGTTTCATCTCGATGTCAGGATAAAATGAAGTTGACACAATTATTTTAAGTTGGGTCAGAAGGCCAGAGAGTAACCCAAAAATGATTAAGAAGAAGATGATGACTCCAAGCTGGATCCATGTCTTGGAGAGAGCAAGCTCTGGCTGAGGGATGCAGACATGCTTGAACAAAGAGATCTTGAAAGGATCCGTTTTTGCAATATGCTCTTTCATACCAATGATAAAGCTGTTCTCATTCCTCTGCACAAGAAAAGGGGAAAAAAAGAGTTGATTATAGTACTTATTCCCTCCTTTCTTAATATTTCTCCCGTTGGACATTCAGATTTACAAAGGACCGTAAATCATCTAGTCCCTCCAGTGTCTATATGTGCTATGCTCATAACAATGTATTTATTGGCTATTTATAAATGTTTAAGACTTCATTTTCACTATTTTCTTGGGAGACTGTCCCACAATTTGGACTGTTAAGAACTTACCTTCTCAGAGGCTCTGATAGATAAATATTTAGTGAACCTGGCTATAATGGTTTAATATATTCCCACTCCCATGAATCTGCTCAGATCCTCTGTTGGAGGGTGCTTCCTTCAGAGTAAAACAGCAGAGCAGAGTGTGTCCATCCCTTTGGTTGTGGCTCAATACATGTACATACATCAGCAGTGCCTCGACACCCACCTAGGCAGGTGCTCTGACCACGAGGTTATTATGCAAGCAAAGCCACCTCTCCTCCTCTAACAGATGCTTTTGCTTAGAAGAGCTGATGTCTTGCACTGCTTGTAGACTGAAATGCTGAATGAGAGGGACTAAATTAGACATGCTGCTGGGACCAGTACTTCATACTGGCAGGCAACTTTCTACTCCTTGTGTAGGAACACTGTAGAGATACTGAATCACCCAGCCCTCTTTTCTGACCATGTCAGGGGGATATGTAGCTCTTCCTTGTGGCTCTTCTAACCTCCCTACAGAGGCCAGGCACTTCTGTTAGATGCTCATTGGAAGAACTGGGTGCCCAAAGCATGCTACCCATTTTCAGCCTTTAGCCTTTCCTTGACATTATCCTGTTCCAACCTCACTCAGTACATTTTATCCCTAAACTGAACCAATGTATAAGTAAGGAAGAACTGCATTAGGAACTCAATATGAAATGGGTACAAGTGCATGAAGAATTTTACTGTTCATACCAAGAATAAACATCTCAAGAAGTTGCTGAGTCTGTCCTGCTGACCCAGCTAGCTTTCTAGACTCCTTGAAATCAGCAGCCCTGATGCTTGTTATGACAAACCTGTTGAGATTAAATTTAACATTTTAATGTGACTAGCCTTCCTCAGGGAACTAGAAACAATCTGATGATGGCATAATTTTCTGTTTTGAGACAGTCAACCAACTTTCCACAGGAGTGAACACTGCACATAAAGAGAGCAAATTCATAGTATGGGACTCATGAATCAGCCAGACAGGGTCAGGCTTAGGCCTGCTGTCCATGGGTGGTGGGACTAAGCTCCTCCTTTACCCTGACTTGGGTCACACCCAAGGCAGGTCGTGATAAGGGGCTGTCCTCAAGGTACGAAGGATAGAAACACAGGCAAAACCACACACAGTAGTACACAGAGAATAGCTGAGGCTACAGCAGGTTGCTTAGGGTTGCGTTCAGTTGGGTTTTTAGTATCTCCAGGGATGGAGACTCCACAACCTGTCTCAGAAACCTGTTTTAGTCTTTGATCACCTGAAGAGTAAAAAAAAATAATTCTAACACTGAGATGGAATTTCCTTTAATTTGTGCCCATTGACTCCTGTCCCTGCACTGGGCACCACTGAGAAGAGTCTGGCTCCTCTTTCTTACACCCACTCTCTGTCAAGTATTTATACACACTGATGAGATCCTCCTGAGCCATCTCTTCTCTAGCCTGAACAGACCCTCTCAGCCTCTCCTTGTACAACAGACGCTCCAGTCCATTAATCATCTTCTTGACCCTTTACTCAACTGACTCCAGTAAATGCCTTTCTCACACTGAGTCTCACCAGTGTAAGAAGCAGAGGAGAAGGATCACCTCCCTCAGCCTGCTGGCAATGTTCTGCCTAATGCAGCCCAGAATAGCTCTTTCTTTGCCATAAAGGCACTTTGCAGGCTTCTGGTCAACTTGGTGTCCACCAGAACTCTCAGGGCCTTTTTCTGCAAAGCCATCTCTGAGCTGGTTGGCCCCCAACATGTATAATGCACAGGATTATTTCTCTCCAAGGACTGCAAGACATGGCATTTTCCTTTGATGGACACTGTGAGGTTCCTGTTGGCCCAATTCTCTAGTCTTTTCAAGTCCATCTGAATAACAGCACAACCCACTGGTGTTTCAGCCACTCTTCCCAGTTATATATTATCTGCAAACTTGTGTGGCTACAATCTGTTCCTTTGTTCAGTTCATTAATGAAGAGGTTAAACGGTATAGGTTCCAGTGTCTGTTCCTGGGGGACATCAGAACTGACTTTGTGCCACTAATCAGAAAATTTTGGGTCCAGTAGTTCACACAATTTTCAGTTCACGTCACTCTCCTTTTACCTAGCCTATGCCTCATCAGTTTGTCAATAGGGTTGTTGTGGAAGACAGCGTTGGAAGCCTTAATAAATGCACAATAAGCATCCACTGTTCTCCCTTCATCCAAAAATCCAGTGGTCCTATCATAGAATGCTGTTAGGTTGGTCAAGATTTAACCTTTCTAAATCCATGCTGAATACTCCTAATAGCCTTCTTGGCCTTCACATGTTTGGAAATTACTTCCATGATTATATTCTTCATCAGGGATTATATTCCATGACTATATTCCCAGGGATCAAGGTGAGGCTGGCCAGAGTGTAGTTCCCTAGATCCTCCTCCTTGCCCTTCCTGAAGATGGGAGTGACAGTTGCTTTCTGCCACTCTTCAGGAATCTCTCCCAGGCACCATGAGCTTTCAAAGATAATCCAGAGTGGCCTCACAGTGACATCATCCAGACCCCTTAGCACCCGTGGGTGCCTTCCATCAGGTCCCATGGACTTACTTTTTTAAAATGTTCCCTAACCTGATCCTCCTCCACCAAGGGTAAGTCTTCCTTGCTCCAGACTTGCTCTCTGGTCTCAGAGGCTTGGGATTCCTGAAGGCTGGTATTCCTAGTGAAGGCAGAGCTGAAGGTGACATTGATTACTTTGGGCTTTTCCATGTCCTCTGTCACCAGGAGCCCCACTGCCCTTAGCAGTGGACCCACATTTCCCCATGGCTTGCTTTGTTGCTGATCGACCTGTAGAAGCCCTTTGTGCTGCCCTTCACCTGCCTCACCTGATTCAGCTCCAGGTAGGCTCTGGCTTTCCTGCCCCCATCCTTATACAATCAGATGGTGTCTCCATATTCCTCTGGGGCCCCCTGTCCCTGCTTCCACTTCCTCTATTCTTCTGGTTTATGTTTGAGTTTTGTCAGGAGCTTGTTGCCCATCCATGCTGGCCATCTGCTGCCTTTGCTTGATTTAGTTGGGATGAATAATTCTTGAGCTTGGAGTAGGTGACCTTTCAGTATCAACCAGCTCTCCTGAATCCTTGTTGTCTCAAGAACCTTATCCCAGGGGACCAAATATGCTGGTTTGGTCATGCTAGATCACAGCTGCTGTGCAGCAGCAGGGTTTATATAAGGTATAAAGCCCCCTTAGCGTGCATAGCAATTTGCCTCCTCAACATATCTCACATTAGACTGACTGACCAGACAATGAAAGCCTCTCTGCTTTTGCACAGGAGTCTCACCTCTCCAGGATGGGTCTGACTCTCTATATGTGTGCTGATTGCACAGTTACAGTGAATCCAATGGCTTTTGCACCTACCTTCCTAAAAGAAAGTTCAGGTAACAATTAGAATGGTAACAATTGGAAGTTGGCAGCCTCCATCCTCTAGGAAAAGTGGTTTTCCACTGATGCAATCCGTGAACCTTTGGCTTACGTCTACCATACAGACAGGAAATTTTTCTACTCTTTGTTAAGATAAAACTGAATAATAATTTAATTTTTATCCCATGGACAAATTTGATATTTTGATATACAATACAAGATATCATCATCTGAAGTATGACAGAATTTGACCAGTAGCTTGACTTCATTTCAGCTAATTTCATTAGTACACATTTGCCTGAAGTGCTCCCATTCCTCAAGGATGCTGTGCACTACATCTCGCTTCCCCTTCATGGTTCAGTCCCAACCAGATGAACGTTACATGACACACCGGGACCACCAATCTGCCACACCACTGTCTAAGCAAACCTGCAGTGGTTTAGCAGTGTGCCATAGAAAATGTGGTCTGGCTGAAGAAGCCAGCTCAGAGGTTCAATATGTCACATATGGAAAAGTGAGAATGAGAATCTCTCTGCCAAAGCCTGTATGTCCTGTTCTGTTTGCTTGTAATTGCATTACTCACCTTAATAACCTTACTCTGTGGATTTGCTTTTAGTTAGTGAATTTTGGGGGGATGGGAAGAAATGGGAATGAATTCTCATTATTACGAGCTCTAAGACGAAGTAATAGAAAATGCTGAGTAAGAAAAAGTTGACAGAAGAAAGAGCAGATATCATATTGTACTAACAGTCAAATCCCTTTGAAGTCTTATTATCTTGAAAGTACCAAAAGGTTATATATTTTGGGGAAATGTTTTAAGCTTAATCTTGCAAGCTATCAAACTGGGCAGTTCTCCTGTGCCCGCACAGCATCACACGTCACACACTCCAGCAGTGAAGTCTCCAGCTTTACAAGTGTTCACAGACAAGACCCTGAGCTATCTGATCTGACTCTGAAGTTAGCCCTGTTTTGAGCATGAGGTTGGTCTAGAAGGTCTCCAGATGTCCCTTCCAACCCAATTACTCTATGGTTCTCTATGCTGCTGCTGCTCCTGTTAGAAGAACCTTGAGCTTTCGGCAATGTGTTATTATTTTGTGTGTACACGGCCACGCTCCTCACACTACTCAGCTAAAGAAAGGTAGGCATCTCTTACGTCAGTGTCACAGTGGCACTTTGACTATAAAAGTGGTGCTTCACAAATGTCGGCATTGTGGGTTTCCAATTTTAAGCTTCTGGTCTTCTCCTCCACATATATAAATGGAGGAATGAAAGTCCTTCTTCCTATATTTACCATTCTCTAGAAACATGATGACACTTTGGAAAGTACAGAGAACTGTCTGATTCCATCCAACATACATATCTGTAAAGGCAATGTCCTTTTTGAAACAAATGAATGATAATGCTATGAAAGAACCGATGGTTCATTGTCTGTTTGCCTGCTCCCGCAGCTACGGAAGGTGAAGGGAAATTTTTCAACAGTAAACTAAGAAATATAAAGTATTGGTAAGTACTTACTTGCTGAAAGAGGCTGAGTTGAATCTCTAGATCCGGTACTTCTTGGAGATGTTTATTCACAGAAATAATTAACCAATAAAACAAATAATCTATGGCAGCAAACAGAAGCCAGATGCAAAGATGAATAATTACAGGGAGAAAAAATGACTGCATGTTTTTTCTGTCCTTCCTTGTGAGGCAGAAAGATGGGATTGTCACATAATCTTTTCTTTCTTTCTTGTTAAGTGGCAGAAGACAGGGTCTTTCCTGTTGCTTTTGGTGCTCATCAAATGCAATGAACTGTTTTGTGATATAAGTATTCTCAAATTTGGCACTGTGAGAGCCCACAAATTTTTTGATAAAGAGACCAGTTCCCAAAGAAGCTAGAAAAATCCCCACTACAGGCAATACTTTCTGTCCTATATAGGGCAGTATAGTCAGCATAAAAGATATTTGGTTAGCAACTTTCTGGATTTCTTGCTTTGTGTCATTTAGTTCTTGTTTTAACGCATCATCTGAAATTGAATAAGATGGTGAGAATTCATGCTTTAGGAACACTATATATTTAGATAGTTCAGTGGAAACCTTGGCCGCCTCGTAAATCCATTTTACTGCCTCAACATAATATTTTATCAAGGCAAATTGCTCATACTCTAAATGACAGGTTATACTGTCTGCCAGAACCTTCAGGTTGTGAAAAATATTTTGGATGTGGCCAGCCACCACGACACCTGTGCCAGCAGTAATAAGAGCAATTGCAGTCCACAAGAAAGAAGGAACAGGACACTAAAGCAGCGCAGGTGCTTGAAACAGGAGAGCGCGATAGAAAGCGATATCCAGATGAAGCCAGAAATCAGTAAGGGACCCAAAGAGTGGTCTGCCAGGGAGAAGTGCATGCCAAGGAATAAGAGAAAGCTTGAGAGGAAGCCAACTGCAGAGCAAACTGCAAAAAGCTGCATCAGATACTTCCAGCCAGGCTTCCTTTCGGATATAAAAATTCCCCATGCATCCTGGGCTATTGAGACAAATGTTCGCATTTTCTTCTGATTGTTGCTGACACTGTGATGGCTTAAACTAAAAGGAAAGGAAAACAAAAATATTATTAGTTACTTGGTCACACTACTGACAACGATGTGCTTTTAACTGGCAGGTCAATACTTCTTCACTTTGTTAAAAAAGCAGGTCTGACTCACATAGGGGCTGAATCGCCCTGCGTGAAACTCAAATCTTCATCCCTAATATCACATATATAAACATGGAATAGAACACTCTAAAATGTATTCTATCTTTTTTCAAAGTATTTTTGTCCTTTTTGTACACTGATTTCTCATTTGCTATATAGGTACAGCGCTTCATATGTACATATATGTGTGTGTGTGTGTGTGTGTGTGTGAGAGGGACGCAAGCCTCCCGTAGCACCCAGTGCTTCCCCGCGGATGCTAGCTTTGCCTTACAGGGGCACCGGGAAGGGAAATAGAGGAGCATGGAAACTTCCCATCGGTACCCCGATGCAGGGGAGCCTGGCTCGACCCATGGGGAGCAGCCAGAGCAGCTGCCAGGGAGGAAGGAGGGGGTGTAGCAGCATGTGCACGCTGCCCAGGGATGGGGAAGGAAGCTCTCCTTCTTCAGCCGGAGGTGGGTCAGCATAGAGGGAAGGAAGTGTGTCTCAGAAGCATCATTCCTTCTTTGGGTCTCTCCTGGGATAGTACAGCTACCAATTGGTCCATATACACTTCTAACCCTAAGTGCTTGTACTTGTCACCATCTCTTCTGCCTACCAGCATGCCCATACTGTAAATTACCGAGTATTTCTGTGAGATTCGATTCAGTTTGATGGGAGACAGTCCATGCTCACATTTCCTTCTTCTTTTACAATATAATATTTATAGTGCAATTTGTCCAAAGATGCAAGATCAATTTATATGCATTATTAGCCTTTTAACATACTAGAACAAATGAGATACTAATTAAATAAAATAAACTATTGCAATTTTATCTTATAATAGAGAACAGTGGTCTTTGCAAATACATCCTGAAGATACTATTTTGTCTTTTGTTTAGCTTGAACACAGTAGGTAGCCAGGAACTAAACTATTATTTTGTACACATACTGTATTTTACTGGAATTTGACTTTATGAATTCCGCTAGCATCCACTGCACCGTTTTCCCCTTCCCCTCATTATAATTAGTTATTAATTATGTCATTATTGGCTTTGCATGCAACAGGAGCTGAGGGTGATTGGAGCAGGCATCTGACCCCAGCTGGGACCTTCTTGGACCGTTGTGCTTGGCATGCTGCTTTTCCCTGGCCTCACTTGGGCCTGATGCTTTCTGGTGCTCAGGACTATCCTGAAAGATGCTGAGTGCTTTCAGTGCTTGACTGCTTCAGAAGGGATTAATGGTGAGCAATAGCTCTCAGGGTGGGCTCAGTCCCTGGCACTATCACTCTGCTTGGGAAGGCTGAGGAAATTGCTTCCCTCCAGGGCCTCAGTGAACTCAGCTGTAAATGGAGTCTAACAGCAATTAGCAGCTCCTTCACAGGGGCAGAATTAGTTAATTAATATCCCCAAAGTATGTAGAAGTCGCCATGTGTTTGATGTGTTTGGGAAACTAGTGCAAGGGAAATGGGGAGGAGAGGTAGCACACAAGCCACCAGACTCCAGCTTTGTGGTGAGCAGAGCTGTCCTCTGTTTACATGGATGGTCTGCTTTGCCCTCTTCTTACTGAACTAGAAATTAATGAGACATTTTTTGGAAGCAAAATTATAAAGCGGATGTTCATAATCCTGGAGTCAAGCAGAACCAGACCTAACAGCCAGCAAACCCTGCCAGTGAATCCTGAACTTCCTAGATCGGATCCTTAAACAGTACGTGCTGCCACATCTTTGTAGATCTAAGAAAAAATGCCCTGTAGATCTGGAGTTCTGTTCTTCATTTATGAAGCCATAAAAAATCAAATGCAAAAAAGCTAGCATTTATGTAATACTATGCAAAACATCCATGTGAGAAAGTACCACATTTTGAGTTTTCTTTTGCAGTGTTCATTTCACAGCTGTTCTCAAGCATACATGGGGTTTTGTGTTTGTACGTATGGGTAAGGTGTATTTGTGTTAATGTTTATAAGCATTCAGTAAACGGCTGCAAGAGGTGACTGGGAGTTTGGCAAGACTGCAAATAAGGACTGGGGAGAGAGTCAAGAACAAAGCCTTAGAATTAACAAAAGCTGTACTTCTAGACCAGGAGGCTGGGGACTTGCAAAATATGGACAGAACTTGAAAATAATCAGTGTCTCCTTTACTGAGCAGATTCAATGCTGTTACATGAGATCACTGCACTACTCAGCACATACATGGCAAGTTTATCCCTAACCTGCATGAACCCAGAGTTTTAAGGCAGGAAAGGCATCATAAGGAGCCACTGAATTTTGGAGCCCGTGGCACGGATGCTGTGATCACTGAAGGTGCGGAAGGGAGCGTTCCCGTCCCCTGCAGAGCCAGTCTCTGAGCTCAGCCGCTGCTAGGGTCAGAGTCAGGCTCACAGTGTGCATCTCTGTGCCTTGTCTGACACCTCCGTTTTCCCCCATAAGACATTAGCAACGGATGTACGTATTCAGCGCAGGAGGATCACACAAAGGGTGAAAACTCTAAACCTAAAGAATGTGGAGGCTGAAAATTCTTGTATTAGCAGGCACTTAAACAGCTGTGAATGCTTGGGAAGGGAAAATAACACTCTGGCTCAGAAGTAGAAATAAATCTTTGGCTTGACTAAAGAGGCTAATTCAGTGCTTAAAGAAATAGTAAACCTTGAGAGCTTTCTGGAATGATTCCTCTTGAAAATATAAATCACAAAATTCCGAAGCTGTCACGTGCAGATACAAATTCCAACAGGAGGCTGACAAGAACAAAAATTTCATTTCAATTGCCGTCTGAAACAAAGTATTTTTTCTTCTGTCCTGTCACATGAACTAATATAGGGGCTGCTACCATTATTTATGTAGCATAAGGAAAGAATTATTCTTGGAAAGCAGTTTCTTGCTCTTAAGTGCCATTTTCTTTCCACCATAGTTTCTTGTGATGTATGCCACAGAGGGGAGATGGAAACTTGTGCTCTAGCTCTGCCTTTGAACCTGATTTTTCTGTAGGTTCCAAGGGACCCTTAGTTACCTTAGTTTCCCTCTCTAAGAAATACTTACTCAGATCTGGAAGTGTGATATTCATCTACCATATGGCATGCTGGCAGCAGTAATTATACGAACAAATTCTCAAAAGAAGCCTCTCCAGCAAGGAGTTTGGGCTACACTTCTTAAGGCTTGCGATGTACTGAAATTAATGCAATATAATTAAGAGATATTTTTCTAGTTTCATTTTAAAATAAAAGAGGAAAAATTTAAAGAGTTTTTAAGATCCTGCTTGTGATATTTCAGATATTGACTACAGTTTTTAGGGAAGCAGAGGGTAAGTACATAGCATTAAGAGTCCCTAGAAAATGTCTTTCCAGCTCAACCATGTGCTAGAGCTGTGTTATTTTTATGTTCACACCATGTATGATTTCTTCCCTGCCTGCTATGGAGACTCCTCCATATTCATTGTCCAAGAAGTTGTGACCATCTTCACTACCGATCTGGTCCTGTCCTAGTTCCTTGCTCAGCCCGTGTCTGATGATGACTTGCTACACTTAGATAGAATAGAACAGAACAGAATAGAATAGAATATTTCAGTTGGAAGAGAGCTACAATGATCATGTAGTCCAACTGCGACAGATTGAAACTCCTTATATTTGCAGGGACTATTTCTGAAAACTTCTCTACCCAGGCTACTGCTTGCTTAGAGGTGATTGGTAGGCCTACATTTCTAGTATATAGATTGGCCACCCACGCAAACTCTTTGCCAATTTTTAATATAACGGAAGAAGTAGATGTCTCCTAAAAATGTGTAGTGAGAAAAAGGAAGGGTTTTACTAAATAATTAGCTTCTTTAATAGAGACACAGCTAATTTGGCAAAGCATGACAGAGTCAGATCTTTAAGTCTGCTTTCTATTTTGACACAGACTTAACTCAGACAAAGCTTGGGGACCATGAGTCCCATTGAGTTAGGACTGATTAGTACCACCCAGTTTTTGCACCCTCAGACAAAATCCAACACAACTTTTCTCTGTGCAGCACTGTTGTTTGAGCTGATCTCAGGAGGACCATGGCAGTTTAGCAGGCCCTTTGTCCCGCACAGTGCACACGATCCTCGTACATAAAAATAAAGTCTTATTAAGAGAGATGTTAGGTTACACAGGAAAGTTGTGTCCCATTGATGCTAAAGTTTCAGCTACATAGTGATCTTTGCCTCATAAATCCTGTTTGGATTTTATACAGGAACTAAGGAGAAGAATGCACACAATAAGAATATAAAAACAAATACTTCCTTTTTTGGCAGTTTCAGCAGCCTTCTCTTCTAGTGTGGATCAGTTACATTGAAATGTAAGAGAATTACTTCCCTTTTTTGGATACCATCAAAAAATACAATGCTGAACTACGGTTTAGTAAGAGACAAAAATACATGAGGGAGTCCCATATTATTTCCTTTGGTCAATGCAGGGCATTTGGCAAAGAAATAGCAGCCCAATCAAAAATCCAGCAATGTTACTGTAACTATCCCCAGGGCTTTGTTGAGACCCCTGTTATTTCTCATGCTCACATTATTTGCTTTTAACTGCAGGGGGAAGGAGAGTAAATGGTACTAAACACAACAAACACAGGTAAGGACTAAAATATCTAATCAATTATGTGCACACAGGAACTTGAAATACTAAACAACACAGCAATGCAAATAAAACAACAATTTATACACATGCAAAACCAACCAATCCACCATAAATAACAACAGATCAAGATCTCTTTTTTTTCATTCATTTAAAATACATGGCTCAGGAAAATTCTGAACACTGCAAGATATTATCAAGTCTTTAGGATGCCACAAATTGGTTAAATGTCATCTAATATCAGATGTCTACAGCATAATGTCCACATTTGAGCTATCTGTCTTTATGTCAATGAGGAGAAAAGGGCAGTTACCCACAGCTATACTTCAGACCTGTTTTAGAAGTCCACCCTCACATGAGGTGGATTGCATCCTAAGAGAATTTTTTTCTCTATGGCAACTATGAAAAGAGTCTGGATTATTCAGAAAGAGCCATCCGAAGCCAGGTGAGATGAACCTCTCCCTACGTTTCTCCATTGCAAACACAGGTTATATTTGACTGAGCTGGGCACTCAGAGCAGGACACAGAAAATGTGTCATGGGCAGCTGTAGAAAATGGACAGCTATGGAAGGAACATGCAACAAGGAATCAAATTTTCTCACTTACACTGCTATGAGCCACGTTACATTTGGAAGCTCTGATGCAGGGGACGCACAGACATATTCTTCCCTTAAAATGCAGGCAGGAATGGTGGCATTGTTTGGCAAACCCAAATGGTGGTTTGCCTATTCACAAAAACAACTCTACAAAACACAGAAATTTCCAGTATGAGGGATGGAAGGACTAAATTGTTTCAAGAACTTTAGGAACAGATCGTCCAATCAGTAAGGCGACAACAATTAACTTAAAGCAAGTCCTTTTACCTTAGAACAGCTAACTCTGTCCATGATTGCTATCCACAGCTCCTTGATATTAACCCTAATGAATTACTTACAGACCCTCCTGTAAAGTGCATGAAGGATCTTCACAGTACTGTCTGTCTCTTGATTTTGGTGAGGAACTGAGATGGGCACTAGTAAAAAATTTCACATGAGTAATTTGTTTCCCATACCCTCCCTCAATGAGTCAGGCACACTACAATTTTGAAATTATTCTGGTTTTGACAAGGATTCATGAGGAAGTAACTTATGCACAAGACCAAAATAGTATATAATTTGCAAGTGTCACTTTCCACCTTTTTTCTGGCGGACTAATAGATATCAGCAAATGAGTTCTGGGCCCAGATCTCAAAGACTTAATTTTATGTTGAATAATGCCTTAGGTCTAGAACATTCAGGCTATTTTGGTGCTTCCCATTGAAACTAGCAGCAATTCAGTGCCCAAACAACTTTGAAGCTCCAATCATTTTTACCCTATAAATGTTCCTACTGAGATCTGTGTAAAGATTTCTGTACACAATCTGTCAGAACACAGCCTTTAGAATGGTACCCACCTCAAATATCCAACAAAGACACTCAAATTATGTACGAGTCCTTGATTAATAAAGACAATTGATATCCAGGACGGTGGAGAAATATTTGACAAGAATCTCATGAAGTTCACCAGAGGAAAATGCAAAGTCCTGGCCCTGAGGAGGAATAATCCCAGGCACCAGTACAGACTGGAACTGACTGGCTCGGAAGCAGTTTTGCTGAAAAAGATCTAGATGTCTTTGTGGAAAACACATTGAACATGAGCCAGCAATGCATCCTCCTGGTGGCCAATGGCATCCTGAGCTTGTTAGCAAGAGTCTTGCCCGCAAGTCAGGGAAGAGATTCTTCCCCTGAACTCAGCACTGGTGAGACCACATGTGGAGTGCTGTGTCCAGTGAAGAAATCCCAGTACAACAGAGCAACATGATCTAGCTGGACCTGCTTTGAGTGGGGAATTGAACTAGATGGCTTCCAGGAGTTCTTTCTAACCTAAATTGTTTTCTTCTTCACCAGATGCCTTACTAGTCAAGACTGAGATACCAAATCCATTTAAACTTGCTTCTGTTCTCTGCTGGCACAGTACCATGCATATGTGCCATGTGAATATTCTACATTTGCTCTAGATAAGTTTAATGAATATTACAAATCTATCAAAAGTAGAACATTCTACTTTAGTAATAAAAAAAATCCAAACCAAAATATTATTACTTTAGTAATTCTGAGGTCCTAAAGAAAGAGTGAAATAAGTCTGTCTTGCAGGAGTTTATCTGCATAAAGGACTGCAGAGTAACTTAGGGATTGATGCTGGCATGTTAAATACCATACAGCTTTTGTAACCTAAATAAGCCAACAAACGATCTCTTTTTTTTGCAAGACAGTAGTTTTCCTGTAGGGAAAGTTCATTTATTGGATGTGGCAAATGGATTTGCTTCTTGCTCATGGTGCTGAGGAGAAAATGGTGAGAAGTGCTAATTTGTGTTCAAACATGAAAAGAGTTGAAAACCTGGGAGAGATTTCGTTATCACAGTGATATGTGAACACAGCATAGAGCAGAGACTTTTAATAACTTCTGATTCATTCAGTAGCCAAATAAGATCATATTTCTTACAACCTTCTGGGAAATACATAAAAATCTTACTTTGCTTTAACTTTGGCACTCAAAATTTTACTTTAAATGAACTATTGGTTTCTGCAGACCCTACAGTTTGTATGCATATTTGTGTGTTTGGGAGAGAAAGAAGATCATTCTGGACACCCATCCTCTCCACTTGAAACGGGTCACACAGATCCTACCAGTTATTGGATTGATCCATTGAACCAGTCAGTCTTTCCATTCGGTTGTCGTCAGGGCCATCTGATAAAGAGGACTACAGATTTGCTTTAAAGGAAATCAAAGGCTGATACACTGCTTCACAAGGACAACAGCAACAGAAAGAGTAAGAAGAGTCTTACATGCTGTCTACTAAGCACCTGTAATACTTTTTCAATAACATCCTCCACACACTGTCTCTTCCAGTCACTTTCAGAACTAACTTGCAATTATAGTTTTACTGTTTGTTTAAAGTTCCAGATCCATTTTTTGAATACAATGTATCCATTGTTTTTCTCAGAAATTTCATAGGTCATTAGGTCCATTGCAGAGATGCTACCTACTACAACTAAGGAATTCTAAATTGGAGACTGACTCTCATTTAGACTCTTATTTCAAAGATCCAGGGCTGTATACCAGGCTCAGTTCTGTCCTTGGTCTCTTTGTAGAGTCCAGTCCAATCAGTACCTGTTGAAATGTTGGCACATACATTATCTGTTTGCCTTTGGTTGAAATATTCCCGCATGTAATTTTCTAGACAGCTGGTTTTCCAGCAGGCACTGATAGCACCAAAGTAGCAGGTCTCACTGGCTCACCCTAAGAGCGGGTTTCCCCTCCACGAAGCAGCTGTACCCCTGCTGTTTCAAAAGCAGCTACTGGACAAGTTCAGAAAGCTGGCAGGCAGCAAGATGAACATAGCATAATGTTCATAGCATCTAAATTATGCATAACATAAGGGTATAATTAGATACAGTGGACCATCTATAACTGGAGAAAGTCTCTCTTCATTATAGGATGAAGGAATGACATGACCTTTTAGCAGAACATATCCTTCACAGTATTATATAGGGGAAGATTCTGCAAAGTGACCCAGGTAAGCACATATTAAGTCAGACCAAGTCTCTCCATTGAGCCCAGCATCTCAGCTTTGATAGCAGCATATAGCAGATGTTTACAGAATCACAGAATGGTCATTCTGGACCATCTGGACATGGTCTAGGTGACTCTGCTTGAGTGGACAGGGGGTTGGAGGGACCTCTCCAGAGGTCCCTTGCAACCTCAACCATTCTGTGATTCTGTGACAGCTGAGATTCCTGTTGGTCCATTTCTCCAGCCTCTGAGGCCACTCCAAATGGCAGCACACCCATCTGGTGTATCAGGCACTCCTCCCAGTTTTGTGTCATCCGCAAACTTGCTGAGGCTGCACTCTTCCCAGGTCATTAATGAAGACGTTATACAGTATTGGCCCCAGTATCAACCCTTGGGGCACATTGCTAGTGAATTTTATCCAGCTGGACTTTGTGTTGCCAATCCAAACCCCTTGAGCCCAGCAGTTCATCCAGTTTTCAGTCCACCTCATTGTCAATTTATCTAACCCATACTTTGTCAGCTTGTCTATGAGGACGCTATGGGAGACGGTGCTGAAAGCCTTTCTGAAGTCGAGGTAAATGGCATCCACTGCTCTTCCTCCCATCCACCAAGCCAGTCACCTCATTGCAGGCTGTCAGGTTGGGTAAGCATAAATAGCCCTTGGCAAATTCATGCTGAACATTCATTGCAAACAGTTTCGGGGATTAGCTGCTCCATCACATTCCCAGGGATCAAGGTGAAGCTGGTCAGAGTGTAGTTCCCTGGATCCTCCTCCTTGCCCTTCCTGAAGATG
>NW_009602157.1:0-37072 GCF_000690535.1 Cariama cristata
ACCCCCCAGTCCTTCTCCTCAGGGCTACTTTCAAACCATTCTCTGCCTAGACTGTATTTGTGCTTCAGGTTGCCCCGACCCAGGTGCAGGACCTTGCACTTGGCCTTGTTGAATGTCATGAGGTTCGCACGGGCCCACCTCTCAAGTCTGTCAAGGTCCCTCTGGTTGGCATCTCTTCCCTCCAGCGTGTTGACTGCACCACACAGCTTGGTGTCATCGGCCAACTTGCTGAGGGTGCACTCAATCCTACTGTCCATGTCACCGACAAAGATGTTAAACAGTGCCGGTCCCAGTCCTGACCCCTGAGGAACACCACTCGTCACTGGTCTCTACTTGGACATCGAGCCTTTGACCTCAGCTCTTTGAATGAGTGCGACCATCCAGTTAATTCCTTATCCACCAAGTGGTCCAGCTGTCAAATCCATGTCTCTCCAATTTAGAGACAAGGATGTCGTGCAGGACAGCATCAAATGCTTTGCACAAGTCCAGCTAGATAACAGCAGTTGCTCTTCCCTTATCCACCAATGTTATAACCCCATCACAGAAGGCCACCAAATTTGTCAGGCACGATTTGCCCTTAGTGAAGCCATGTGGGCTGTCACCAATCACCTCCTTATCTTCCATGTGCCTTAGCATAGTTTCCAGGACGATCTGCTCCATGGTCTTGCCAGGCACAGAGGTGAGACTGACTGGCCTCTTTTTCACAGCTTCAGAGAATTCACAATCCTTAGCTGCATGTGACTCTCGTTACAGATTCAAGACTTGTTATTCTTCCATAGGCAGCTTCTAGGTGAAACAAGTGTCCTGTGTACTCCCTAGGGAAAATGTAACTGTGAGTGTATGATGATGAAGGACATTTAATAGGGGATCACTTAGAGTGGCTTTTCTGCCAATGATGCACATATCTGAAAGAAGATGATGGATTCAGGCAGCTTTCTTGCCTGCTTAGGGAGATGTACAAAGACATGAATACACCTGTGAAGTTTGACTGAAAGCTGAATATGTGCATGAGAGGTAACAGAGTAGCTCATCGCCACAGTGGCTGCAAAATGATAGTAGTAGATGACAAAAGTGGAAGACAGAAAGGGAGGAGACTGGAGTGGGAAGGGTGGGCAACTTGGATCTCAGCCCCGGCTGGGGCCATTGTGTTTGGATGAGCTGGCCTATTGATCGGCTGTCCTTGGATGTGAAGCAGCACTAAGACATTTGTTTACATGCATAGGTAGTCTGATTGAACTAGCAGTCCTACCAGGATACTGCAGACATCTATTCATAAAGATAGATTGAATTAAGAATGCCATGGTGCCTGGAAAAGAGCACCTCAGTCCAGGGCTTGAAAAGAAGAGGAGCTTGGGGAATTTTTTGTTGTGCAAAAAATGTTTGCCTTTTGTTATTACAGAAAATGAGTTGGACATTTTCAGAATTACTTTATTTGGTCTACTTTTTTTTTTTGTTTGAACGATGACCTAAATTAAAAGGAAAAAAAAGTGAAATAAATGGATTTTAAAATGCTTCCAAAGTAAGCTAACTGAACTTTTAATTTTGGTCAAAGCAAAAGTTTTAGGCTTTGTTTCACTAAATTTATGCCTGTGCTCTTTTTTCTAAAGGTATGTTTATTTGCATGAAGGTTGAATTGTACAGGGGGAAGGTGTGCCTAAGAATGAAGTTGAGCAAGATGCT
Source organism: Cariama cristata (assembly GCF_000690535.1). Taxonomy (NCBI): domain Eukaryota; kingdom Metazoa; phylum Chordata; class Aves; order Cariamiformes; family Cariamidae; genus Cariama; species Cariama cristata. The sequence goes on from NW_009602157.1 coordinate 1,681, forward strand.
TTTCAGCTTGCCTGACTTTGATTACTTGTCAGGAGCACATGTTGCTCTGCTACTGAACCTGTTAATTTCATTGTTATGCAGGTCTGCTATTCCTCAAAATACTCAATCCGATGTATTCAGATGTCCTCTTAGATGAAAAGCCACAGAAGTAGACAGGAGTCCCCTGCTAACTCTGGCAGTGTGGAGTGACTGCAATTTTGCTTTTGAATGTGGTATGGTATTTTAATCTTATATCACTGTAGTGTTTTGATCTTATACTAATCTTGACATTGTTCATCAGACCTGAAGACTTTAGTGTTAAACAATTCATTCAATAGTTGAGATATTTCATAAAACCAATACCTGCATATTTTTTTCCCCTTTAGGTTTTTTTTCTTGTCACACTTCATTGAGGTGAAAACAATTTATTTCCTGCTCTTGCTAGGATACGTTGGTCTGGCAGTGAAAATAAGATGTCATTTTCAGTGTCTCATTTGATCATCAACATAGACAGCCATCAACAAAATATTTACATTTTTCAGTGATGATTATGAATGAGGATGCATAAATTAAGGATGCTTTACATTTTATAAGCTAAATTGACAAAGAAGAATTGAATCTGAAGTTTTGTTAGCACTAGAAAGTGCCAAAAGGATTCAGTGAACTGTAAGTATGGCAGTAAACATTGGAAATAGTCAAAATCAAGGTTTTGTCTCCTTATATTAATTTATTTTCACTACTTTTCAGTTAATTCTTGCCAGTACCTCCCGTTGATGTTAAGCATAAAAGAAGATAAAGTGTACCAGTTATCTTTATATCTGGACCAAGAAAAATTCTCTATGCTCCAGTAATTTTCCAAAAATTGTTAAAATGAATCGTTAAAATAGTGGTGGTCTGCACGACTTAGTGTTTTCATGCGTTTGGGCTTGGTTCTAACATTTTTTTCTTATAATCTGAATTTCTGGATTGGGCATATTACCAAAGACTTGCTGATGGGCACAGTTAAATCTGCTTTTAGTTTTCTAGCATTGTTAAAAAACAGTTTAGCCAAGTTATATATTAGCTGCAGTTTGGCCTTTCTCTGTGATTTCCACTAAGTTAGATAATGTTCTTATTTCTTTTATGTGAAGTCTTCTTCCCTCCTAACTACTTTGAAAAGTTTGATTTAAGATCAAATGTCTGTTTAGATGTATACTCTACCAGACATTGAGTTACTAGACACTTGTGAGAACTTCAGTGATTGCAGTGGTATCTACTGCCTTTAAACACTTATTTATAATTATTTCATGTGTTCTCACAGGTGTTATAATCGCATCCTTAAAAACCCTGGGGTCCTTTTTTAATAAGCTATAAAGACATAATTGTAGAATGTTCCAAAAGTACATAACAAAAGGAACTGAAATACCATATATATCAGTCTTAAAAATTCTTTAAGGATTTTTCAGCCACTGCCTCCCATTCGGCAATCCTGTATGCATAGAAACAAACCAGCTACCTCTCATAAGCCAGCTCAGTTTTTCATTTTGGTGATGGAAGTGCTTTCCCGCAATAGAACAGAAAAGTTTTCAAGCACAGATGTTTCTGTAATTGTGATACAGTACAGTAAACACAGACAGTATGGAGTGGCCATCCATCGTTTGTCACACTAATCTGTTGGTCTTGCAGGAGGTATAGAAAAATAAACCAAGCTGGGTAAAAGTAACTAATTCTTTTTACACATTAGAAATGCCATTTTTAAAAATTTTACTTCTGTTTTTTTTTTTTAACCTATATTGTGCTGCCCAAGTTGACAGTGTTGTGCAAAGAGATGGCTAAAACATAACAGCAGCTACTTGCTTCTGCTGATGGGAAAGTTTCACTAGTGTTGAATTCATAAGCAATACGTGACGTTGATGTAAGATAGGTCTTACTCCAGTGAGACTTACTCTAGTAATTCTACTCATGTGCTCTGTCAACTTTATATACTTATGCCGTGGGCTGAGACTTGTGTGGCTTTGGAACAGCTTTATGGATGCAGGTGTCCATCTGCATAAATGGATCCCAGGAATCATTTTAGTGTTTCTCAGGAAAGGACGCAGGCTGTATGCTCCCAGGTGCTCTAAAACTTATGCTTTAAACCAGTATTGTTTTAACACCTCTTCTGAACAGAGAATGTTTCCAACACTGGAAATTTAAAAAGAAGTACATGGAATCTGAATCTGGAATTTCCTGGATCCAAATAAATGGTAATGCAGAATGAGCAGAAAACTGCAAATTTCTGAGGGCAACAGGCTTGTATACTGCAAGAGATGAAGTATTGGATTTTTTTCAGGTTGATGACCTTTTTCATTGGATGGGGGAGGGTGTAAAACCTGACATTTTTTCTCTGATCACCTTTCATAAGAATAAAAAACCCCTTTAATCGGATAAGGAGAAATGCTCTTTTTTGCTTTTGAAATGTTCTACATTCGATTGCACACACTAACTTAGAAAAATTGCTACAGAGCCAGAACGCTAGGATTCATCTGAAATTATTTGGAATTGGTTTCATTAAGTTTTTAAAAATATGAGATTACATAAAGGTTTCACTGTCATTAGGTAGGAGCAAGTTACTTCTCACTGCTGGTAATTGTATCTGGTAATTATTGTCAGGAAAATAAAAAAATGCCTCCTCTGTCTTTTGGTCACAGCTACATCTTCCAACATGCCCCCTTAATGCTTCCTTTCTTCAGTCAGAGCTGTGTTGAGCATGGAAACGCTATGCACAGTATTGGTATGCCCAACACGCATCAGTTTTCTAAAGTGTATCATTCATGAGCCACGTTGAAACCCAAATTGTTGAAGAGTATAAATACAGATAGAGCTAATATTCTTAAAGCAAAAATAAAATTATTTTGATGTAAGACAACTTCTGGCAGGCTACCTTCTGTCCTTCCTGCAGTAAAATAATGGCTTTTTTCACTTGTTTTTAATTTCAAACTGGCATGCTGGAAGTATCTGTTTCAGAAATGAAGGAAAAGTAAGACAAAAAGAGATTGTTACTTTCCCCAAATCAGTTTGATTTCTGTCATTACAAAACAATACCTTTACAGATGATGTCTTTGAAAACCAGCCAGCACTATGACAGATAAGTTATAGCTGGTCTGATTATTCATGCAGATATCAGCAGGTTATTCCAAGAGGGCTTTATTTCATATTGTTAAAGCTATTCTCTAAAAGAAACAGTAATCTTTTTGATGAGCATGGGGAACAATTTCTTCAATACCAGTCCAATTTATTTGGACCCTCTGATTGGTGCTTTCAGCTAGATTTCTAAGCACTATATTAATTATTCATTAAGGTACTTGAAGGGAGAATATTTGCATAGCCATACTGTCAAAATTGATGAGGCTTTGCGTATGCACCATAGCAATAGCTTTCATCCTAGTGCTAAAACCGGAGATGATACTAATAAAATTGTTTAAAAAATTATCTAAAAAGCCAACAATAATTTGAACTTTCTCATAACCACGGCACATTTACTTTTATAGCACCCACATGTCCTATTGAGAGATCTTGAAAATATTCTTCCTACAGCCGGTCATGTGGGTATAGAATAAAAAAAAAAAATCTCAAGAACATTTGTATAATAAAAGGTCATAATGGGGATAATAGATAGTAAAAAGGAAGAAAGAGGTTTTGTGTGAGTGGGAGGAAAGAGTAAGCCTGCCATTTAATATACTTATATCCACTTGGAAACACACAGACTGGCTTTATGGGAAATTATAGTGTTCTGTCAATATGTGCATAGGTGGGCAGAGGGTCATCTGACTACTAAAAGACTGGGATACTTCTCTTTCTGTGTGCACGTTAAGGTGCAGTTATTTCTAAAAAGGTAAATTCAAACATCTTAAAAAATGGTAAAAAGATCGAAAAAGGTCTTGGCAATCACACAAGCTGCAAAATGGCTATGCTATGACTTGGCTGCAGTTCCCACAGCTCTTTTTCAGACGAAAGAACCAGGCTGGAACATGCTCAAGCTTTTAATCTTATCTTATTCTTTTCTCCCAGACCTTGAGCTATGCAGGGGAGAAGCTCTTACTTCAGACCACATAAAACGAGGAAGGAGTGACTTCAGGAGCCGTTGCCTGAGTCTCAAAGTATTTTCATTCACTTTCTCAGTATCCAGTCACAGTAGCAATGCTCAATTACTCTGTGTGAAACACTGACTGGTTCATACTTTCTAATATGGCATCCTTGCTAGCAGAGAAGGAAAGAATGTTCCAAGTTCCTGAGCTTAGGGGAACAGTGTCATAAATTTTGGTAAACATTGAACTAGAATTAGTTGGTTTGTCAAAAAGCAGGCTTAGCAGCTCCTGAAGTAGATAGCTAAAACTCTAACACAAGAGGTGAATTTTTACTCACAAGGACGTAATAACCTATGTACGACCATCTTTCAGAAGGTGCTGAGGGACGTTTAGGAAAAAACTGATCCCTTGCTAACTGCTACTCACATTATTCCTTTTGCTAAAGCAATGTGAGATTTTAATTTTGTTGCTGAATTTCTGCCTTTGCAGTTACTCTAAAGGGGTTGTCCTGCACGTACCTTCCTGGGATCCGCCAGGAAATAGTGTTCTGGTCTGTGATCTCAGAAATATCCTGTAGTCAAAGCGAGCATCATAACGAAGATGCATCCCTTACATGGCTTACTTCTGCATAAAGCTTTATCTTTTGGAGACCTTTTTTCCATATTGATATGAACAGAAGTGGAGGTGATGCATGCATGACACGTCTGAGCCCCAACGGTTATGTAGCTTTCCTTGTTCAGAATTAAAACACAGGAAATGTCAACAGTGGATCAAGAACAGCAAAGACCCTTTCTGACTTATTACATATCCACAGCAACTGATATCTGCAGTTTTACTGAGAGTCTCAAGATATTGTGCTTTAATTTAAAACTAGAAGTCTGAACTACTGAGTCACATGAATATGTGACTTTCTCGCTTATTTTTAAACAAGCTGAACTTCAGGCCTTCAGGATAAACTTCAGCCATAATTATTAAAAGCAGAAGGCAGATTGTTTTAAAGCTTATGATTTTTAAGCCAATGCAGATGGATGCAGATGGCTGTGTTGCATTGCATGCTTAGAAAAAGATTCTTTTACTTGCTCCTGTATGAATTTATATGCACCTCTATGAAGCGTCACCTTTTTTTACTGAAAACACAAAGTCTTTTACTAAATATAAGGGATGAAAAGTAAGGAAACATTTGCAAAATAACTTCAGTGTTTATACACTATGAATTTATTTTAAATTCTATTTTTAATCTTACTTCAACACTTTTGGGAAAACAGTGAATTTGCAGTATTAAAATCATTTGAAAACTAGAATATAGTACCACAACAATCTCAGGCCAGTTTTAGTACAATTCTATTGAATCTTAAAATGTGTGGTTACACCAGAAAACCAGTTCTAGTGCAGACCTGTGATGAAACCATTACAATATAAACTGAAATTTTGCCAAATCAATTACGTTTTCATTATAAAAATGAACTAAATTAAACAGAAAATAATATGCTTAGGTAATGTTGTAATTCAGAAGCAAACCCAGAAATTAAAGTAATTCCTAGTTGAGTGCCACAGAGTTTTTAAACTCAGCTTTGTCATGTCTCAAGAATTGCAGAGCAAATATATTTGATGATGCATTGATGATGCAAGGTTTGGAAATATCTTAATATGCCAAGATACAAAAGATCAGAGTCCAGATACTGCAACAGGTGAACTTCAATTTCAAGTGTTCCTGCTTCTGTACATTAGTCTAAAGTTTTCAGTCTCTATAAGGAATTTGGATGTTCAATTTGCACTGTAACTAAGGGCAATCCAGCATCCCAATCTCTTGACAGTCTTTGAAAATATGATAATCTTATGTAAAATCTCATTTACTTTGTTTTTACCTTTATCAGTTCTATATGCAACCTGAGTATTATTAAAATGCCCTTTAAAGTAAGCCTGACAATATTGGGATTCCATTTCGAAACGAGGGCTGAATATAATTGAAGACATTAGGAGAGAGAGAGACTGACTGTAATGAATGTTAGAAAAGGTGTATATACAAGTCCTGTGCTAGAACCAGAAGGCAGCTAACAATGGAATTGGAAAAATGCAGTGCTACATTATAAGAGAATATGAATTTCATCAGTATTCATAACATACGCTGATATTCTATCAGTGAAATGCTGCTGTAAGCATCAGCCTATTTGCATGCAGAGGAATACTCTCTTAAATAGGAAAATAAATGAGGAGTTAGTCCTGATATGGGAAATGTTTCAGACTATTTCCTTGCATTCAAAATTCAGCAGCCTTGGTATGATTGCTGATTTCCAAATTTTTAAAGAAATAACCATAAGCTGAAGTAAGTAACCACAAATTAAATAGAAATAAATATTTCAAGGAAGTTTTGATAATCATTTGAGATTTCATCTGAATGCAGTATTAGACTTCAAAGTTGTTATACTGTGTTATACTTCTTTTCTTTTCCCCTCTCTCTTTTCCCCTCTCTTTTCTCTCAATATAAAGTCTTTAGAAAAAATGCCCCACAAGATCTTGCAAACAGCCCAAAATATCAAAGATGTCTTGGATTGCCTTTTCTTGGGATGGACAATTTAAGCTGAATTTACCTCTTTGATCCACATTGATTCAAACATACAAACCAGATGTATTTCTGTTGCTTATACAGATCCTATTGGCTAAGCATCTATGCTTCTCTGAAAAGAAACATTTCTCTTAGACATTTCTTCATCCTTGATTTGTTTTTCTGTGGATTTTTTGTTGCTAAAATTTATAGATATCTTGGACTGTATGCAGACATATTAGGGTAGAGTCTTCCCTAGGTTTTACTCAGTCAACACTTCAGGATTAACTAGCTATAGTTCAAGGCCGTGCTGATTAGGCTATATGGTTGCTAACATCTTCTAACAGCATACTTCAAAACTCAAGCTGAGCTTAGCCTGCATGGTTGATTTCACCTATTGAAAGAGCTACTGTCGCTACAACTGAAATTGAATCTGACATCAGAAGTCATCCAGATGCCCCTTAGCTAATAGAAAAGTGTGAACCAAGTTTACCAGTGATCAAAAGGTGTATGTTTACATACAGATGCTACAGACTTATCCTTTAGCTTTAATAAAATGGTGTTTTAGGACAAAATCCACCGCAAGTATCTAAAGACATGTGTCTGTAATAGTAGTGAGCAGCAATTTCAATGTTCCCTTTTGACTGTGTGATAGAAACATTTATAAAACTGGTACAATTTAACAGAGAAAAGGAATCGGTACACTTTTGCATATTGTTCATTCCACTTAATAGAGTGCACCTAAAGGGTAGTATGGACATGAATTTTATCCTTTAGCAAGAAATTTTGTTGGAAATAATTCAGATTCTGTTGAAATAGTGTCTATTTGGTTTAGTATGCTTTTTCCTTAGGAAAGTTAAGTAGATAACTTTTTTTTAACTGATGAGGTTAATGATTGTGTATATGGAATTTGAAAGTTTTAAATTCTATTATCAGTCTAGGCAAAATGAGTATGATTTGACATGAGATCATTTGGCTATTTCTGTACAATTCTACACTGTATCTCCAAAGCCTACACTCAAAACTGGAAGCTCAGAAGTGAATATCTCTACATTTATGGAAATAATGTGAATGTTGGAACATCCCCATGTCTTGTAGTTGTTGTTTGGTGAAATGTAAGTGTCCAGAAGGGTAAACATCCTGGATGAAGAGCCTCATCAGGATATCACTACTGCTGTAATTTGTAATTAATTTTACTGCTGCCAAATGTCAATATGAACCCTAGCCCCAGGTATGCTTCAAATCTAAATTCTTATTTAAATCTTTCTCTGTATCTATACTGCCTCCTTGAGTGATCTGACATAACTATCAAATGTGGCTCAAATGTTTAATGTTCAAAAGTACTTTGAAAAAAACATGTGAAACTTTAGGAGGAAATACCTGCACTGACCAGATTTTCTCTTTAGAACAATAAGATTTTCATTTAAATAAACCTGGAAAAAAGTATGTCTGAACAGCCTGTACTTTGCAATTTCCACTAAGGATATAGTAATTGTTATAATTAACAAATATTTAGTAACCAAAGATGGCAGAGTTAACCTCTGCAAATAGCATGGCATAGTTTCAGATAAGTGCTTGGGACTTGCTGGAAAAAAGTGAAAGGTTAAAATAGTCTAGTCTGCAGCTAGAACAGTCAAGTGTTTCCTTACAGATGGTCTACACTTTCAAAACTACTCCGTTTTTCCTTTCTCTTGGCAGAAGCTGAAGAAAACCACCCATTATTTAGCTGTGTATGTTCAAGAGAACTTGGTTGTGATCTTTTAAATGAGTTCATCAGAAAAATCTGACTGAGTTACCCATTGAAAGTATGTTCCCCTAATAACCTTGCATAATGGTGCTGGTATGATGGTCTCTGTTGATGCTTGAATTTATTGTGATGTTGTTTCCAAAGGCAGCGCTGCTTTGGAACTTTCAGAAAACATTTCAGTGGCCAATTTACTTTATGCCATGATGCAGTATCAAGTTAAATAGGTTAATTATTATTTTCTGCGTTTATTGTTATTGCTTTACAACAAGTACTTATCAGTATTTGAACAGAAGGAACTTAAAAGTCACAAATGCAGCTAGGAGTCAAAATATGGATGGGAAGGAGAGGATCTTCAGGAAGGGTTCTCTTGTTTGTAGTACTGACTAATACTCCCAAATAGAATTTATCTAAAAGTTACCTCTTAATGCTGCTGACTTGAAGACTGTCTATTCAGTTTGGTACACATACAGCATGTTGGTGTTACAAGAGACTATTTTACTGGTTCTATGCAATGCTTAAGACAGTGTCAGCACTTCTATTATAAATTCTTCTCTCCATGCTCCCTTTACAAGTACGCTACTAGGTAATATTGCAGTCTTTCTCTGTCAGGATCATTGTAACCTCCACAAGATTAGGGTTGTGTACTTTCCTAAGTTACAGAACTCTCAGATTGTATAAATCTCTCAAGCCACTAATGCTGATGTAGGTCAGTTTTTTAGCTGCCATGGGAGATTATTTCCTATTCCTTCAATTCATTTTATTCAAGGAAAATGGCCATGATTATGACCTTACGGAGCTGCTGTAAATCAGAAGGTATTATGGAGAAACAGGTAGGAATTAGGAACAGTTTTATGAGTTTAACAGTATCAGTTTACTGTTAAAATAGTAAAACCCAAATGGGAATCATGCGTGCTGTGCATTTTGCAATACATATATATTCTCTCTTAAAATTATATGTGAGTTGAAATTAATGAATAATTACAAAGAGAGTGTTTGGGGTTTTTTTTTTATATGCAAGTAGCTCATTGGCATTTATTTTATTGTCATTTATCATTAAAAGTCTCCCTATAAAATATTTTGAGGTTTATCTCTTCCAGTCTTTTCTGTTGAAGCTATTTAATGTTCTATGAATAATAATCTCTGGAGTCAGGTCTCTGCTCACCTGCAGCACAGTTGAACTCCCTAAAAGTCTGCACTTCTCTCTGTGGTCCAGTAAATATCTTGTTAACCTCATCCTCTGAGAGATGGGAGATCTGGGTTTGGCTTCTGTTTCCAGCATCTAAAAAAAAAAAGGAATCTTTATTTTGAGGGTTTTGGAAATGTGGAAAACGCAGAAAGTGGGTTGCAAAAGGCCTGCCTGCCTAATGGATTTGGCCCTACAGGGAAGCTGGATGGTGGACAACCTAACCTATGAATACTGTTCTCATCCTTGGCATGGGAGAAAAAATAAGCAGCTTAGTATTGAGCAGCCTCAGGCACTCTGTGCTTGTTCAGTGGCTGAAATTTAAAGGACTTTATTGGCAGAAACTAAAGTGAGGTAAGTGTGCCTCCAGGGTCTAACAATGGTGTCAAGGGACTAAGTTCTGCTTTTGCACCTGAGTACTATAGGTGAATGCACAGAATGTCTCTCCTGTGATGTAATGTGATTAGCTGGTAGTGGAAAATTTTTCTAGGTTTATGGCGCTTTGTCAGGGTTTGGTGGGCACGATACTTTCTGGGTTTTTTTCCTGTAACTTGTCCTAATGCTTCACATCTGAGTGTGGTATCTGAAAATGCTGTTGTGGTGCCAGGAGACATTTTATTTCCAGATTCTGTGTTAACATTTCTGGAAATATATTCTGCCAAAGGCAGTAATTAACATACTCGGGCAATCTACTGCACGCATCAGCGAGCTGAAATAGTTTGCTGTATTCATTTCCCTGATTTAATGGGTCTGCCCAAAACCCCTGGAGGATGGTTAAAATCGCTGCCTTTTGATTCTGGCTCTCAGTGGTACTGCTTAGCAGACTGACTTTGTGTATCAGCAGTGCCTCCTCCTGGATGAATTTAATCTGAGGTAGAGGAAAGGCACGTAGGCAAACAAGTAACTTTGGGAAAAGCCAAGGCATGACTGCATGTGATAACACACCCACTGATTTGCCATGAATTACCTCCTCCCTTCCCAGACATGAAGAAGCTGTTTGAGGATTGATTGTATTGATGACTGATGGTCTAAAAATTGCCCAGACAAAAGAAGTCATATTGTATTTATAAATACAATCATTTATAGAAAGTGTTTTCTCTCTCCTCATGCAGAATACATCCTGCATTGGGAATTCCGAGAAAAGTATATGGCATCTGAACTGGATACAGGAAACTTGGACACAAATCTAACCAAGAAGCAAAATAGCTAAAGCATAACAATGCTCCTAGCCTGTTTCTCTTCCAAATAAAATATTTTATCTTCATTTCTGGGTACTTGACTTTGTAGCTTTACTAATGCTCTTTCTTTTGTATAATTTAGCATATTTTCCTTGCCTAGAAAAATGTTATGATAGTCTCTGATTGTCCATGCTTTACAGTGAAAAATATGGGGGCACAATGTCATATTTTTACATTAACCACTTGCCTTAATGCTCCCCTCTCTGATCCTACATTAGTCAATTTAAGACTATGTTGCCAGTGAGACGGGAAATCCTGTCCTGTCCTCTCCACCATCTATCTCTGACTGCAGATTCCTGTCTACTTCCCTTGCGCTAGCATTAATATTTGTATGGCTGCTCAGTGTGTCAAAGCAGCACTCCGACACATGTTCTTTTTCTTATTTGATTTTTGGACTGACTGCAGTCAGCTATGATGCTACATCCTGAATAATTTTTATTCAAGAGTTAAAATTTGTTTTCATCCCACCTACAGGAAATCTGCAGTTGCTCACACCTCATTCTTAATCTAAAAGGCAAAGAGAAATGTCCAGGCACTAGATATGAGCCTCAGTCAGCAATCTTTCTCTCCCTCCTTGGTGGGCAGGTTTTAACGGAAGTGACTCAAGGAAAGCAACCAGAAGGAGATGTAAAAATATAACCTGGGTAATATAGGCAGAGTTTTTAAAATGGAGGATGCTGGCAGAAAGGACAGCCTGGTTCCTGAGTTACAGATGAGGAATCCATCTCTGAGACTTCACAGCTGAGATCAGTGATGAAATCGTGCTGTTGGTTCCTCAAGATTGTTTGTACGTTAAAGTGCTGTGATAGCTGGACCCGGTCTAGTTGGAAAGCGCATGAAGCAATTCCATCCAGAAACATGTCTGTCCCTGGCTAGCTGAGGGGAGGATTCATTGAGGTTTGGGAAGCAGCCAGGCTTCATGAGTGGGAAGACCCCTGTGGCACACTAACCTATGACAGCCTCAGACAGTCACTCATTCTAGAAGAAGCAAGAAGCGGGGATACCTTCCTTGCACTTTGCCTTGACATTTTTCTCCTTTAAATGCAAAACAGCATCAGTATCATAACTTCAGGTGTGATTTGAGCTTGGAAAAACTTGGTGTGACTGTGCTGAAACAGCATTCTGAATACATTAGCAGCAATTAATATATTTGGCAGTATACAAGCCCTGAACTGCAACCGAGAATTGAATTTGTATCTTAAATATACATTGCTGAGCTCTTTAATGACACATGCTTACTCCTCAAGAGGTTCCACTGTCTTGTGAGCCCCTGATGCATCAACTGAGGTCATGGCTGGATCCCTTTCTAAGTCAGCTATGCTGAGCTTGCCAAAACTGTGTTGGTATAAATGAGGAGGATGGCTTTCATCTCAGGGTAGTCACTTAGTATTCTCACTTCCGGTTTGGTCAGTATATGAATTTTTTCACTCTCGTAGGAAAACTATGCTTAATAAATTCTTGCAATAAATGAAAAATGAAATTTTATCCTCTATTTCTTACTAAAACAGGTGCACTGAAAGATGATCTGGGTAATTAACTAACAGTGTGTGATACCAGGAGTAACACAATAAATTAAGTTTGCATTACTTTTAATTCTGCACAGAAGGAAGCCAATTACAGAAGTATGGGACTGTTAATGAATTTTGGAGAAACAGTTCCTTTGCTGTTAAATTGCAACTTTTCATAAATCTGTTCTTTCAAAAGAAATGCAAAAGTAAAAATTGAAAGCAGGAAGAACTTTGTGACTAAAAAGATAATCTTGCACCTTGGTCGATCAAACAATCTCTGACAAGACACTGCATTGGGATAAGAGTCAGAGACTAAATGTGTGAAAGAAGCCAGAATTACCTTTTGTTATAGAAAATAAAAGACAGCAGGGAAAGACAGACTTCTGTGTAGAGACCATTCACCAAGAGAATCCAAAACACTAGAGAACAGAGTGGGATAAGCAGAGTTTGTGTTCAAACTCTTAACTTTTTGGTCCTCAGGAAAAAAAAGAAACAACTCAAAATATCCCAACCAATGGTGCTGTTCATACTCTGGAAACAACTTACAATGAGGCAATGTTTGGCAATGAGAAGAAGTTTGAAGAACTACAATAGATCACAATATTTGCAGAAGTTTGCAAATGTTGGTAGAGTATGCACGGGTTAGTTAAAGGGCTTAATGATGACTTCTTTTAGCTCAGAGGAATTAATTCATTAAATCAATGGACACCATTGTAGCAGGTGATGAATAGACTACCAGTCTGAATGTAAATGGGACAGTTGTTAACTTTAAATTGGACGTAAGTGCTGAAGTCAAATGTTGTGCCAGAAATTATGTTGTTGGAATCCTAAAGAAAAACATTCATTGGATGTTTAACAAATGAAACCCAAGATTGGAACCTTGACTACTAAGACTACAATGAAAGAACTATGTGAGAAAATATAAAAAATAGGAAATAAAATATTATAATAACATCCTATTGACTAAAAATATATATGGAAACCATCAGTGTGATCATAATGGCACAGTCTTTGGAACAGAAAGGGACAAGACAACTGAGAGAGAATTTGAGGACACTTTCATAGAATCATAGAATCATAGAATCATTATGGTTGGAAGAGACCTCAAAGATCATCAAGTCCAACCGTATACCTGATGCCACCATGTCCACTAAACCATGTCTTGGAGTACCACATCTAAATGTTTTTTGAATACCTCCAGGGATGGTGACTCCACCACCTCCCTGGGGAGCCTGTTCCAATGCCTAACAACTCTAACGGTGAAGAAGTTCTTTCTAATGTCGAACCTCAACCTCCCCTGGCGCAACTTGAGACCATTTCCTCTCGTCCTATCACTAATTACCGGGGAGAAGAGCCCAACCCCCACCTCACTACAACCTCCTTTCAGGTAGTTGTAGAGGGCGATAAGGTCACTCCTCATAAGGCTTTTTCTCCAGGCCCTTCACCAGCTTTGTTGCCCTTCTCTGAACACGCTCCAGCAGCTCAATGTCCTTCTTATAGTGAGGGACCCAAAACTGGACAATCAGGAGATAGGTAAGCTTCCACAAAAATATAGGAGTGATCTAGATGAGCCCATTCCACACTTCATTCTTTTAGCAAGGGTGAAAACATCTTGAAAAGCTCATATATTGAGAACTGAAGGAGGAATAAAAGAAAAGTCTAACTTCCTGGGAAGACTGTTAGGGAAAGTATACTCCATCAATTATCTGAGTGCTGATTAATTAATAAATATCACAGTTGTCACTTTGGCTTCTGAACTGTGTTCTCTTGGATAAATGAAAGAGTAAAGGACAACCTTCAGCCTTTTAAGCTAATATGTCATAGGCTTTTTGAGCAGAAAAATTTGATATATGCCTCGGTATCCAGTCTTTTTGGAACCCAAACATCAGTGCTGTAAAATCCTTATTACCAGCAAAGCATTGGACAAAGTCCTCTTAATTACCTCCATCTCCACAAGATACTACCATGATACTGGCTGAGCTGCAGGACAGAGGATATGAAGCTGGAAGATGAAGTATTTTTATCTACTTATTCTTAGAAAAAGACAAATTAGCTATAGACATTTTTCTACCTGTCTCTGCAGCATTTAATACAGACAGCCATGAATTCCTGCTACGCTATCTCAGACATATGACAAGAAAGTGTCTTTCTCATTGTGTTGAATATGAGTCCTTACAAAAGACACATTCATTGCCAGGATATCTTAATACTTAGTCTCTGATCTTTTTTTTTTTTTTTTCCTCCAACCAATAAGGTTCTATTCTTGTTTGGCTACAGATAAAAGATTGAACACTGTTTATGAAGTTTAACCTTCCTCCATAGGATGTTCTGACTTTCAGAACAATACATTCTTCTAGTGTGTACTTCAGATTGAGCAATGGATGCGAGTAGAATGAGTGAAGAGAAGACGGAGAAGTATCCTTTTGTCCTGCAGCTGGGACTATGGCTTTTTATTGCCTTGGAAGTCTCCCTGTGGTAGGAGAAAAATGGTATTATTGATGGACTGCTCACGTCTTTGACCACATGGATGTGGGCAACACACAGAAACATAAATATTTTCTTAACAATATGATCATAATTTTGAAGAATGCTCTTTGCCATTAAGACATACAAACCCAACCTTTCCCTATAAATAAGTGAAGAAACCATTTTATATACATATATTTCTGTATAATCTTTTTTGGCAATATTTGCATACAATGTTTTATGATTTACATGTAGTTAGGAGATATGGTGTCTGCATGAAATCTATATTGATGATAAATTTAAGATGTGCATGTCTGAACATTTCTTTCTGTGCATCAGTTGATATATTTTCTTCATTATATTAAGGAGATATTTCAGTTGTGTGATCAAAATTTGCTGAACTGTGGCTTATAGCAGACAATTAACAGCTGTTAAATGGGATTATTGCAGGCTGTTATCGTCACGTAGCATCGATTCAAATGCTAATTTCACTCAATTTACTGCTCGTAAGGCCACCCTACTGCCAGGTAAACAGTACTCATGATGAACGACAAAATATATCTGAAAAGAATATAACCTATTTAAAAAACACGTATCAGTAGATTTTATGGCCGGTTTGCAACTCCTTGACACAGGCCAGAATTCAAGAGTGGAGTGTTGGTGGATATGAGGAAGAAGTAGTCAGGCCTAGCCCAACAGAATTGTGAGAAAACAACATTTTGTAATGTTTCATTGGCTGTGATTATATATACAATTTTGGTAATGAAAACAAATCATGTTTTTCACCTTTTGATTGTTTCACCTCTTGAAGAATGCCATTCATGCTGGTAGATGTGGTAGAATGAGAGTCATCTTTGAGTGATGTGCTGTGTCTAAATGATGCACAACTGAAGAACTACAGTTTAAAATTCAAAGTACACCTTTTTCACGTGAAGTTAACTATAATTTCCCTCTCTCTATCAACCTTTTCCTCCTCTCATGTTTCAGATATGACCAACAGTAGATGCTTCACTCGTTCCAGGTTAACTTCAGGATGCAATAATTTTCTAAGCTTTGCTGTTGGGATGACATTGTCATGGGAAGGCAATATTTCCCTTCCTGCCCTTTACTGTATATTTACACTGTCAGCCTTCAGCTGGCAGTAGCAGTCATACGTATTGATCCAATCTGACAGGAAATTAATGCCTCAGAAAGGCATTTCTGGTGAAATGGTGAAATAGGTCCCTGCCTTAGGTCTCTATGCAGCCACAAGGCAGTCAACAAGAATGTATAGTGGTTGGACACTAGGATTGCTGGTTTGGAGCTATACAGGCTTAGACTGGCCCCTCAGAACCAGCTGGAAAGCTATACCCTTAAGCTGTGATTTCTAGTTAAATTGTGTTTCATCTTTACAGATGGTATACACGGTCCCTTGGTACCCACAGTAAGATCTTGGCAATTGTTCTTTGAATGCTTCTACACAAAAGAGTACTGGGTACTTTAAAGGAGAGTTTGCTAAGTTTATGCAGAAATATCATATATAAACAATTCTTCTTACTCTTACCTCTAATGCTTATGAAGGCAGCAAGATACTTTTTAAAGGTATTTCCCTTAGGTTCGACTTCTGTGCTGTTGTCCTTGTCGTTCGGTAATTTTCTACGCTTACAGGTTAGTTAATACCGTCAAATGCTGCATGAGGAGAATTTTAACCGCTCTCTGATTAGAAGAAAGAAAAAAGATTGCCTTGCACTTTCAGTTTTACCGCTGTCTCACAATGTCTATGGGCAAAATGATGTTTCATATTTAAACAAGCAAACAAACAAGTATGTACAAAGTAATAAGCTTACTGCTACTGCAGTGAAAGCCCATGTAATAAAAGAGGATATATTATATATTCTATTCAGTCTAATTCTTCTGCTGATTAGCAACTTATAAGGTATGTATTAGATGTTCTATAGTTAAGGTTTAGACTAGGCTTTCTCACTGAATCCTTGACAATAGTTATATTAAGTGAAAATATTAAACCTAATTTTATTTTCAATAGTCTTGTATAGCCCAGAGACCCACAAAACTACAGCAATATTCTTTCATGTAATGCTTCTCAGATTCCTCCTAAGTTTTATTTAAGTGGGTCACAACAGGGGAAATTAAAAGCTTATCTCAATGCATAAAATAGTAATAAAAATTGAATGAAGTATCACTGGAAAGCATCAGACGTCACCAGTTTAAATAAACATAATCAATCACATTAGCATGACGTTTTCTTCACCACATAGGCAGTAATGCATTGTTCTTAATTACATCCAGATTTGTAACACAGAAAAATTAATGACTAAGGGATTAGAGTTGCTATTTAATGCTCAGAAAGTCTTATTAGGATAAAGGGTTTAAGATCCTGTGTTCATATGGGTTGAGATTTAGTGTGGTCTCGTGCCAGTGTGTCTTATACTTGTGTTACAGTGTTCATCCATTTTCAGTACAATGGTAAAGTAAAACATATATTGTTTTGTGGGCTTTCAACAGTTAAGAACTGAAACACAACAAGGGATGATAAACGTATGGCTGTCTGATTATCACTACTATAAAACCAACACATTCAACATACTATTTTGCAGAAATAAATTTTATTTCTCATTTGCTCTGCAGAGTAACAGTTATGTTAAATAAAAATTAGTTTGAAGTAGTCTGTTGTTTAGAGGACATAAATAATCTTATACTTTAGGATTGTGCCACTTGTTAGGCACAAGAGGTAGGTAAATTGTTATTAAACCAACAATTTTCTGATAAATTAAACCTGTTTTCTATTCATTAAATATCCAAAAGCAGACTTTGATTGTTTGTAATAATTTGAAAAACACTTTCTTCCCTCTGTGGAGTGATTGTTAAGTATTTGCTTTATTTAGAAGCTACTTTTTATTTATAACAAGTGACCAGTTATGGTAAGGCTCACTTATTTTCCTCTGCTTGTGGAAGACAGAACATTTTTGCACTAAAGAGGAGCAAAATTATTACTAATAACAGATAACCTTATTCCCCTCCAAGTCCCCCT
Source organism: Cariama cristata (assembly GCF_000690535.1). Lineage (NCBI taxonomy): Eukaryota > Metazoa > Chordata > Aves > Cariamiformes > Cariamidae > Cariama > Cariama cristata. The sequence goes on from NW_009602157.1 coordinate 19,418, forward strand.
TTCATGTCTGAAATATGAAATGAGGAATAGTTACTTTCCAATATGTTTTGAACAAAAACTCACATCTGCAGTCCTGATGAAACAAACAAATTGAAGTTCAGGTACAGCTGAATAAAAAATGTTTGGGAAACGACCAGGAGACTTGCAGATAATTATTCCCCATATTTATCTCAGTCTTGCTGTTAACTCCACAGAGCTTATTGTTCCCATTGAAGTCATCTGAACTTTCACTTAAGAGAAATCCTTGAAAACAGAGCCTCCATGCAAGCGGCTCATAGCCTGATCAAGTGTCTCTTGGAGATGATGGAAGTCCTGCAGAGGCCTTTAGCAAAGACTGTGTATAGAGGAGTAGCATGTGGCACTTAACCCCTCTTGACACAGGCAAAAGTAGCTGTCTTGGAATATAGTTTATATTCTTGTGTCTTTTTGAGTGAAATCTTGCTCACAGTTGTTTTTGGAGCTCAGTGCAAAATTCTGCTGAAAACTTTGAGAGCCTAGAGCCTGCCTTCAGATATTCATGCACAGGTCCCATTGACTTAGCAGCCTTGAAATTCCAGCCTTTCTTAATGTGCAAATCAGACTTTATTACTGGGATAGGCAGATAAGCTCTAGCAGCAAAGACTTGTAGAGAAAATGCTGTATGCTTTAGCACCAGGAAAAGCTCTAAAACCTTTTTGAACCAATGGAGAAAGTAATAAATACAGCTCCACAAAACTTTAGCTGTCTCTTCAATCTGCAAGTGTAAGACACCTTTCACTCAAACAAGTAATATAGATACAGTGCAAATAATCTTATACTCAGTACTAGATTCCATGTTAGATAAGAGCTATGCCATAGGCAAAACAGGTGAGGTGTGAGGAAGTCATCTTCTGATCTTAGCTGTAATCAGAACTGCAGCAATGTGATGTTGCCAGCATTAACTATAAGCATAATTAGAAATGTTACATTGTATGTGTTTTCATTAGGTGGTGTATGGCACAGTACATTGTGAAAATAACAACTGAAAATACTGTAAGAGTATAGAGGCAGAGTGGAAGAACAATGCTGGCAGTGAGGGCATGAGATAAAGCTACTAGAAGTCTGGATTCGTGCTTATTCTCTGATCCATGTAGTTTTTTTAAAAAAAAAAAGTCCTTTTTAATATGTCATTAATAGGAATGATTAGTGTTTTTCCTTTACTTGGAAACATCTATTTGAAACTTGTAAGAACAGTGATTATTTCCGTTACATGTTAGTACAGATCTGAAAAAAAGACAGGGTCATGCTACTGTAATTTCAAAATTGGAAGACATTCTTTGTTAGAGACACTAAACAGAATCCTTGAAAGAATGCATATTACATGTTATAGTGATAGCTGGCAGAGTAAAGATTAAGGATGAAATTCCAACTTGGTTGAATTTATTGTCAAAGCTCCCGATGATTTCAAGGTAGCCAAGATTTCAGTCTGCATATTTCAGAAGTGTCCTGAAGAACACCTCAGACTGTTACCACAAAATTAATAGTGATGTTCATATGTCCCATTGGTGAAGGAAGGCCACAGTCACCACCACTTTTATTTGTATTTATGTGATAAAGGTGCATATTGTATAGATGAGTAATTACTATGATTAATAGATTTATCTTTGTTTCTTATACAAATCGTTCTTTTTCTGTGCATAGGAGGGAGTGTTGAATTCAAAATAGAAGTGAAATTAAATAAAAAAGGACAAGGTATGACTCAATTATAGAAAAAGCACACTGTAATTTATGAGCAAAGCACCTCTGTGCCAAGTTCCGGGCCATTTGTATTGATATTCATGAATAAAGTGGAATTGATATGGCAGTATAACAATCATGTAATATATATGTTCAGGCTCATACTTATTTTAGGAACAGCCAATAAAAAATAATGGAGTAGTAAAAAAGTATTCTTTCTTAGTTAAAGAATTTTAGACTAAGACTATTTGTAAGTGGATTTGTCTGTTTTTACAGTGTCTAGGGATGTTGGATAAGATGGAGAGATTTTGTTCACGAGGAGTTTCTCCTTTACCACAAATTAATCTAAAGAACCAAACAACAGGCATCTGCCATCAAAATATCCAGAAAGTCTTATCAATGTTCTCTATTTGTTATATCTATGGCTCTTGTTACACCGTGCACAGGTACGTAGGGAGAAGTGTCTGTTCATGTTTGATAACCACACATTGCACATCCAGACTGTGGCCCTAGTTGCGTTGTCCATCAGTATATAGTCAAAAATGCAGTGTAGGTCCCCAGTACTTTGGACATTGTATTCAGGATTGTTGCATGCTGAAACCATCTAGTGTCTATTGGTACTGCAATCACTCAAGTGATTTTCTTTGTAAGCAAAGTGTCCTGCAATAGAGTTAATTTTCTCCTTAGTAGCAGGTACAGTGCTGTGTTTTGGATTTAGTGTGACAACAATGTTGATAACACACTGTTTTAGTTGTTGCTAAGTAGTGCTTACTCTAAGTTAAGGACTTTCCAGTTTCCCATGCTCTGCTAGCGAGGAGGTGCACAAGGAGCTGGGAGGGAGCACAGCCAGGACAGCTGACCCGAACTATCCAAAGGGATATTCCATACCATAGAGCATCATGCCCAGTATATAAACTGGGGGGAGTTGGCTGGGTGGCTGATCGCTGCTTGGGGATGGGCTGGGCATCAGTCAGCGGGTGGTGGGCAATTACATTGTGCATCACTTGTCTTTCTTGGGTTTCATTTATCTTTCTTTTTGTTGTCTCCCTTTTAATTACAATTATTACTATTATATTTTATTTTATTTCAATTATTAAACTGTTCTTATTTCAACCCATGGGTTCTACCTGTTTTCCAATTCTCCTCCCCATCCTACTGGCGGTGGGAGGGACTGAGTGAGTGAGTGTGTGGTGCTTAGTTGCCAGCTGGGGTTAAACCACAACACAAAGGAAGATATAACCATAGAACATGAAGCTCCAAACTTCCCTTTCCCCAATTGTTTTTCCGAAGCTACTTAATGTAAAACAACAAGGCTTTAAATCACTATAATTTTTTAAAATTTCTCACAGAGGCGTCTGACCTCTGACCAACCCTTTAACAGTTTTTTGAAAGATTAAGCAGAAATCAGGTTTGAATTTTAACTGCTAGCTATCATCTCATCAGCGTTTGGTATCATCATGATAGCACAGAGAAAGAGAAATAACAGAAAAGAAAGAACTGAAAATAAAAAGGATGCACTGAAACAAAGGAAATATAATTTGTAAGCAGCATTGTGGATTTTTCTCTTCTTTCTGGATCCATTCACACTCAATAAAGCAAATGGCATATGAAAGGATCAGCAGTGATTCATACAGCATTGTATGTAGCTGGTTTGAGAGTGCCGGATGATGTATTTGCTATTTATGTAGTCAACAGACAGTTCTAGGAAGCTTCTAAAGTGGTTAAGAGACAAAGAATTATTTGCCTTTTCACTAATGACAATTAGTGTCTTATGTAGCAGCTTAAGAGCTGAGGCAAATAGACTAATCTCATTCTTCCAGAGTCTTAATATTAGGTTCTCTAGAAAGTATAAATTATTCTTATGCACTAAGACCCTGGAAAAAAAGACCACTAAAATAAGTATTAAAATAACCTTGTTAGTGTTAGAAATAGGCAAAAAATGAAAGTCTGGAGAGGCTGGCAGTTCAGATGTCAGCACCAAAGGACTGAACAAAAATCCCAGCTCCAAATTCTTTCAAACTTTACAAAAATCTGGATCCAAATATTATCATTTGAACCAATCTTCAGCTAGCTGCATAATTGTTCTAATAACCAAGAGAGTGTAGAAATTAATGTCTGATTAAAACAAAACAGAACAAAACCCAAAGAGAAACCCAAAACATTTATTTATATTGCTTTGGTGAAGTAGAAGCATTTGGTTACAATGTCTATATTTTTTTTAAATTTGAACTTTCAGTGGTTTTATATGAACTTAAAATTTTCTGAGTTTTAGTGTATCAAATGATACTACAGGTGGTAATTCCTTTCCTATTTTGTCTAATTTGCATCTCTGTAACACTTGAAAGCTAATTTACTGCTTTTACAGAAAAAGTGTCAGGCAGACAAATTATAGGCCTATTTTTCAAAGATGAAGAAGTTTTGAAAAATTGCACAGTAAGGAAAAAAGAGGAAAAAAAGATAAGTTTTAATTTTTGGAATGTTCAATTAAACCTTTTGGTCAGACCTAGTCAGATAATTAATCTTTGTTAGTTGTTGCTTTTAAGCACTAGAAATAAAGAAGCTTGTCCTTGTGTCTTGGGAGAAGACCTACTCTCAAGTTTTTTTGTATGTCACACTTGTTTTGGTAGGTGAAATATCTTCTTTTTCTGCTTTCACACACTTGTATTTCAGTCTTCTCAGAGGGGTTTACAAGAAGCAGAATATGTGATAGGTAGCTGACTGGTAAAACTAAGTAAAGGCCTAAACCTTGCTTTAAATCTTGAAAACTTGGGAATTTCTGTCTCAAAATAGTCCATGCCAGAGCATCAATACTTTACTTTGCAAGTAATATTGTGCTACAAACCTCTTCTGAAATTAAAAAGTTATCTGAGGAAAATCAGTGTACTCATTGAAAAAAAAATTTTAGTAACTAAAACCTCAAAATTCCTTAAGATTCAGGCTCACATTGATAGTTTATTAAAAAATAAATAGATTTAGTAAATGATGTAGTGGAACTCACTTAAATTTCCCCAAAAGTGACAACTGTGGTAGGGAAAAAAGGGAACAGGGGCTTTTATTATCTTAAACTTCATCAGAACTTCTTCCCAAGAATAGAAAAACACAATGGTATAGTCAACCTGAAATTGTTTTTCTTCTAAAAGCCTATGAGTTTCCTTGCTATTTTAGGGTGGCCTGATTTTTCTATTTGTGTATGTGAAAGACAGGGATTCACTCCTGAAACTGCAAACTCATTATTATAAAGTTCTCACTTTCATGTGCCCTTGCCCTTCATTAGGCCACTTGTTTGTCTGTCTGTGGGTCACAGGTGAGTTCCTCAAGAGCACATGAAATATTTCAGTGATGTTTTTTCCTTTGAGAAATTAATTATCCTCAAAGCTTCTTGGGTTGTTGCCCTGTTCTGTCCAACTGGGAAAACACAGAACATAATCTGACAACTAATTTCCACAGCAAATTATGTGTCTGCTGATCTGCATTACATATTGGAAGGAGACTGCATGAGATTCTGCCCTTTAGGTGGATTGAGCTTGTCTTTAATTTTTTTTGGTTTTTCTTTTGCTGCAGTGTAATGATAGACTTTGCCTATAATGATGAAATGCTGGTTTCTGGCCAAAAATTTAAAGCGACATATGTGTATTTTCCGCTAGGAAAGTTGATATTAGCTCATTACCATCTTTCACAGCTGAAATAACACAGTAAGCCAATGTGAATCAAATGTTCCCAGGGGGCTAATTTCCTCCCACTGATTGGAGAGTGATGAAAACAAAGAGTAAGGGGTCAGCCTGCATCTAATTTCAAAAAGTGCCCTATTGATGGTGAAAACATCTGAGATCAAAAGACCATCATCCAAGTGTAATCCATACTGACCTGCTTTGTGATAAACAGTGAAATCAACCACTATAATAATATTACCATTCATTATTATAATGCACGTGATAATTTTCCCATATGGCCTTTTTTTGCACTCTACATAAAATCTGTATTTGTATTGTTACACTTCTATTGATAATTGAGTTGATGAATATCCTACTTGGCAGTTGCTTTGCAGCTGAACTGACAATATCCACCGTCACCACTCACAACTGTTGGGTTACCTGGCTGATAAACACAGACAGTGTCTTCACATTTCAAGTTCCTGAATAGATTTCTTCCTCCTAAAGCCCAGACCCTCTGTACCACACTGCATTTTTGGTACAGTTCCTCAGCTGCTGAAATGCCTCTGAAATCAGGAAAAAAAAAAAAAAAAAAAAAAGAAATTAAAGACTAAAATTCAGCACAACAGATGCACAAATGAATGTTGAGATGAATATAGTGTGGGCTCAGAAGTTAACTGTCATCACTCCCCATTGCATTTTTGTCTGTTCCATGTGCTGTGCACCTGTGGCTTGCAGACAATGGATTTGATTGCACTATAGAAAACTGGCAGTCAAGTTAAAGCTGCTGCTGCCCGTTGTTTTGTCTTTGTTCTCTCCTATGAGCTCTTTGCATGCTTTTCTCCTGTGTTTTTTTTTTTTCTTTTTATTTGTATGTTACCTCTGTGTGGTCTTTTAATTATTATATTAGCACCCTTTGCTGCTGCTTTTGAGATACTATAAATATAGCGAAGAAAAAAAAATGTGGATAAGTGAAGGCATTGCAGATTGTAGACAAGATAAAATAGATATTCAGCAATCGTTGAAGTACACAGAAATAGGACCAGTGTTGTAGTGACTTGAGACCACCAGGCAGTAGAAATGAATTAACAGCAACTATCCCGTCCCCCCAGATCCTATCATCAAAATTAAGTAAACACCTGCACTAAATAAAATTGAGCTAAACCAGCATGAATATTAAATTCTGAGTTTGATTTACTGCTACGTTACTCCAGTTTTATGCTGGCATAAATTCCCTTTAAAGTGATAGAGTTACATGGTTATGAATTGGGAGTAATGTAGTTGTGAATCAAGTTGTTCAGGTTCTTTCCTGTGTTTTGCTTTGGAGTCTCAATACAGGTGCCACTTTATGTCCTTTCTGATAGAACATAGTGCTAGAGGTGTACTGAGGACTCTATAATTTGTGAAAAATAAGTTTTTTGTGAAATTTTCCATTGCTTTGTTTCACAAGATTTCACAATACACTGTTTCACAAGACTTTTCAGTTTTGTAGTGGCTTGTCAGGTCTAGGAGAAGCACAATTTCTCTAACAGCTTATTACTGATGGACTTGCTCAATCCACCTGTATCAGAAAACACTGTGCATGTGACATTTCCTGCGGCAGAGCTGGCCTGGTCCTTGTTGGGCACTGTGCCCTTATGCAACCGTTTGTGTACAATTGTTTTGTGGACCATGCTACAGGAATATAAAGGAACTTGCACAGAATTCAGTACAAAATTACAACCATAGAACTTGGAGAGTATATGGAGAACTATCCGTGTAGCTCCCACATTTTTATTGCATTGTCTTCACAGATCCACCTGCTGCAGGTGCACTCAGTGTCAAGTCCATGTGCAAAATGGACAGCACAATCAAGGCTAAATGCTGACTAGTGAAAGCACTGAAGTGTAAACACGTGCCAGGTAGTTCTACTTTGTAGGACTGGAGCCAAATAATTGCCTCTTGCTTGGCAAAGGTTCTTACTCAGCTTGACTAGGCTCAGTGTACTCGAGAAACCAGGATGCTCAGTGGGAGAGAAAAGCCCATATTGGACTCATCTGGTTTGAGTTTCTAGAGCAGGTTTGGTCTAATTATTTTACAAGAACTATTCTGTCCTTCCTAATGATGAATTGTGTAATTTTCCAATTTGTCATATCCAGCCTAGCCACTTGATCTATGGTACACATCCTATTTTCCTGTATTTTTTTCTGTATGATAGAGCTAGGTGTTTTTAAGGAGACAAGTGGTAAAAAATAGGGCTGTGTGAAAGATGCAAGCAGACCTAGAAAGAGGCATGCAGCTGCAAGTAAAAATGCTGCAAGATAAACAAACTGAGACCCTAACAGTTCCCTGTCTCTTAGGGCTCAATCTAAGACCTTTTAAAGACTTCCATGGACTTTAGTAGGCATTGGATTAAGCCCTTAATCTTTTATTTTAAACTTCCATTGACCCAGATAGTCGTTTAGTTTTTCAGGAAATCCATGTGATTTTTTTTGGTTTTTCTTTTTCCTTCCAGGTGCTGGGTAAATAATTTCATCTTTTCAGGACTATCAAGACTACCTTGTCCTCTCACTGAGCCATACATTGGTGGTTTCTCTGTTTATTATGAGTTTCTTGCTATCCTGGGTAATTTATAACAAGATAATACTTTCTTAGTTCTGGGAAAGTATTTGCAATACATAGTCATCCTGAAAGAAACCATAATTTCTTTTTATAGTTTACTTTTCTGCTACAGTTTGTGTTCTAAATTTATTTTTTCTGGAAAATTTTCATGTATTATACTTTTTAGATCATTGAGCTAACTGCTCTATTATTAAGTCAAAAGTTCTCCAGTGAATTCTTGCTGTACTAGTCTAGTGAAAATTTTAGTAAACCATCTTGTAAGTAGCATTGAACTTTCTATTGATATTTCAAATGATAGCAGGCAGAATGTTGCAATAATCAGTCTGCCATGTCTCAGTAATCTTCTCTTCAGTATTCCTCTTTTTCACACGTACTACTGACTCAATGTTAAGGTCTTCTGTCACTGCCTGTTGTTGTATGAGACACATTAAATTTGTAGAGTAAAAGATATTTTCCCACAGATGTTATCCTTGTCCCTACATACCCAAATGTGTGTCACTTGTTTCAAAGGCCTTGGAGTTCTTACAGAAGATAATACAGAAGGTGTCTTAGTAAGATACAGGAATAAGAGACTGCAGTTTTTAATGTGGAAAATGCAGTATGAGATTGGCAAAAGTAAATTGAGAAGTTAAACTTAAAGTGGAAATAGCATCAGCTGAATAGAAAGTGTCAGAAAGTAAAAAAAAAAAATTTGATTTGATGACATTTTGTTTTGAATAGTTTGAAACAAATTGAAATTTTGCTTGAAGCAGATTTTGTTTCAAAACTGGGCTTCAAACAAATCTAAGTGTGTGAAAATGTTACTTTCATATTTATTTTAATTCATTGTGCATACACACAAATTTAAGGTATTCCAAAACTTTTAATCATTCCTTAGATTTGCTTTTGAGCTTTTCAGACACTTTCTTTAACAGGAGCATTCAATAGGTGGCCCAGGTAGACCACCCTTAGTTATTCCTGTTATTGGTTATTTAAGCTGTATAAAACGGGATTAAGGAGTACAAGTATTGCACCCAGATTTGTGCAAGGCAGTAAGCAGAAGTGTGACAGAGTGGTTGACCAGGTTGTTAAGCCAGAAGATTGTTTATTTTCTAAATACCAACAGGTTACCAAAGTGATAGATGTGAGCAGCAGACAATATGAAGACAATCTGTCCTCTAATGAACTAGTTTAATGGGGTACATAAACAACTGAAAAAAAAAAATTTAAGCAATGATATGTAGTCCCTGTCCACAAGCTCTTACTAGTCAGTTAGCCAGATATCCTGGGAGCCGTAGAGACTCCACACTTTCAAGGAGAGCTTTTATTTGTTCTGGATGTCCACTAGTTCTTTGTTCTGGTTGCCTTCTCTGTTTTTTTCTTTATTTGAGGCTGGTAGCTCTTCCATTTACTTTAGCACTTGCTTCTCAACCTCCAGCTATTACAGTCCTTGCTTTAGTCCTCTTCAAGGAGTCTTAAGTTAGGCAACGGCAGCTGCTTAGCTCAATGTTGGGATTGGTTTGGGATCAGTGATAGATCGCTCATATTCACTGTTGTCTATTCAGCTATGGGTTTCTTGTCAGGCAGTTAGGCCTCCATCTTCCAGTCTCTTTGGCTCTTATGGCTGTACTAGGGAGAAGCAAAGGGAAGATGATCTCCATATCCAAGCTGGGAACTGTAGCAGGAAAGCATGCCCAGATCACTCATTACATTTCCACATTCATGCCAGTATAGGATGATTCTGAGTTTGTGTCCAGATATTTTGTTTGTCTGTGAGATTGGGTTTTGGAAGTAGTACTGGATTGTGTGGTTTTACAATTTTAATAGCCAGGCGAAGGATACAGAGTATAATGTTCACATAATCAAACTTCTGTTCTTGCCAAAATCAGTGTTTGTCTGAGTGCAGAATAGTAGGAAGTATTTACAGAGTTCCTTTACGCGTTAACAGAAATATAATTGGGGTCATCTGTGTATCAGCAGCATTCTTTCATCTAGTGAATAATTATCTAAAAGTGAATTTGAAATGACCTAATTCTTTAACAAATACTTTTCACATAGGCAGTTATGTGCACTGATCTGCAGTGGAAGTTTATCTTCGTTCTGGTACTCATCAGCTAGCTGCTGATAGGGACTACAGCAATCTGCCACAAAGATGGGCATTTCTCCTTGAAATGTTACGCAAAATCAAGGTATGGTCAGGCTTAGCACAGTGGCTGAAAATTGGAAAGGTGCCAACAGGTGGGATTTTAATTGAGAAGTTGTAGTAGAGCAGCTTTTGTTGCTACTCTTCATATGCTATCTTTCTTGTCCGTGAGTAAAGGGTCTTACTCCTTGGAGCTGTCAATCCCAAACATTTTCTAAGCACCATTTTACACATCAACATTTTTTTTCTCCTAAAGAAAGAGTATTAGTGAACATAATGGGAATGTCATCATTGTATAGAAAGTATTTAGTGTTTTAATTTCAACAATGCTGTTTTAATGAAAATTAGCTCATGCTGCTGGGAACTTCTTAAGAGTCCCTCCTGCTTGACTGGCAGTGGGTTTCAACTTGCTAATCTCAAAGCAGACACTAATACAGACTGTAATTTTCTAGTTAAAAGGAAATTGTTATCAGGCCCCTTCACACCTGCTGCTTTACAACTAAACTTCTTCCTCAAAGAGGTTAGATACACATAACTAAGCAGTAAATACCCCAATGACACATCAGAATGGTTTACAAAAAATAGCAGAGGGAAAGGCATAACCTACAATACATTGAAAATTATTTCTATTAATTTAGATATTATGAATTTCAACCAATTTTCTGAAGCTTAAATTCACCTTACAGATTAAAACCACTCCAACCTGCTACTGCTGGCTAAGTGAATGGGAGCTCCCCCTCACTTATCTTTTAGAAGGACTGGGTTGTACTTTAGTGTCAGTGCACTCTACAAGTGATTTTTTCCTTGGAGAGCAGTACAGGACTTCCTTATGCCATTTAATTTCACCAGTTGTGCTCTACCAGGCATTAGAGGCTGAGCAGAGGAGCTGGAATGCTCTTTGCCTGTGGGCTACTGGAGATCTGACATAAAAGGCTTCTCTCTCTTGGGCTGGCCATGCAAACTAGCCAGTGGAGGAACAGCTGATGATGCAGCTGGTGTGATGCTGACCATCAGCAGTTAAGAACACTTTAGGAGAGTTGCAGGCAGAGTGCTAGCAGGAAGACTCCTATTTGTTGGTACCCTCATGCTGTCCAGCTGTCTTGGATGAATTGGTGTCGCTCTTATATCAAATTTAAGAATCCCAGCTTCTCAAGCTATAGGTGGGTAAAATAGGCTTCACCTTACCAGAGGATGTACTGGAGGTGAATTACTTCTTTGTGGCTTCTTTTTCAAAACTAGAGATGAGAGGGTAAATTCACTTGCGGACTAACCTTGGTGACAATATACTACGATTGAACTTGGTTGTGTGGCTTACAGTAGATTCTCAGAAGAATGCAACTGTAAGACATGGTCACTGTGAACCAGATATGTGCATATGGACAAATCTTACACAGGGACTTGGAGGAGTAAACTAGATTTACAGGTTTTATGTGATTTTTAGAAAGTCAGTGGCAAGTATATTTTATAAGGCATACATAGACTTGAGACTTTCCTATGGTGTACATTAAATACCAAAATTAAAGTCTCCATGAAACAACTGTAGCTACTCTAGAAAGAGACGCATCGCTTTTGATAATGAGACAGTGTTTTTCAAGCAGTGTTTATATATTCTATATTTATGTAAATAGGCTAACACCTTCCAGAAACCCATAGAAATCTGGAGGCAATGGCAAAGGTTCTGGATCTGTAGTAGGTTCTGTACTTCTGCCATGGCAGTGAAGGCTTACAGCTGTAATTATCCTCTGCTCAGAGAATGAATAGCTTGTTCAGAGATTCCATGAACATCAGAAATGTCATGATCTGACCTTAAGCCATTCCTGGTCGCCTTCCCATTGCTGTAGTTGACTAGAAAAAATAGGAAAGCCCTATTGCTATAGGGTTTCCACCAAAGCACTAGAACGGTTGAAATTTGTCCCCAAAATGCCAGACAGTTGCTTTTACAAACGCAAGTGATGGTTTCATTGAGTCTCATCCATTCAGATGGTAACAGATAACCCACAATCACATTCAGGCTGGCAGTGGAAGCCAGACCAAATACCAGGACACTTCTGACAGGGGAAAGGGAAAAAATCTGGAGGAAACATGTCTGTTAAACGTGTTCTTCAGTGAGACTGCTGCATATTTTTGATACATTATTTAAATGTCTCCTTGACAATGAGAGAAAGTAAAAGTTAGAAAGCAGTGATTTCTTGACACTTGAGGGGCTTTTAAAGATATTAAAAATTCTACCAGAATTAAATCTCATAGCTGATCAATGACATGCAGCTGTAAGAAAGTGTATTGGAAGACACTGAAGGGACTGTTTAGTCCAAACAGAAACATTGGGTTATGTGTAAAATCTGTGACATGAACTTGCACCTTTATGGATAAAATATTTTTAAATAGTTGAAGTCTGGAACAAATCTTTCCTCTAAATTGTCAGATTACAATCTTTTAGTGATGGAGAGCTGTCAGTAGTGTATGGGAGCATTATGTGTTCCAGGGAGTGATTAGACTTACATCATTAAGCATTTGGTGTAATTGGAATAGAGTGTAAACATAGGATAAATGTCTTCTGCTCTGAAAATAAGTATCTTAGCTTCTCATTAACGTTTATTGAAACTGATACATCTAATGACAAAATGACTGAACGGATTTTTTTAAAACATTTTAAACAGTTTTTCATACATGAGAAAAATAAACTTTTCCACGAAAGCAGGATCCAAATTCAGTTTGGGTATAAATCTTATTCAGCCTTTGAATAAATGGGTGCATGATGGAAACACCTGTTTGACTGTAACTAATTACAGTGATACAGTTGGGTGCTTGCATTTTAATGACAAAATGCCCTCACAGGAGTAAAACCATGAACAGTAGGGAGTTTCCAGAAGTGAGCAAAGGAGCGGTATTCACTTAGAGAATTAAGAAATGCAGTGGTTCACTGAGAGTCAAAGGCTACCTTCTGTGACAAAAAAGCCAAAGAAATAATTCTGAAGCCTTAACCATGCTAATGCGAAAACTGAAAGAATTATCCCTGATAGACTTTCTGCCACACTCGCTAGGCAACTGTGCAGGGAGTCTGGGCTGAATTCTTCATATGTCAAACAAAGGACAAAATTCTTGTGATATTTTTGCGCAAGTTCTCCTTCCATTTTCCAGCCACTCCATGTCTGAGGAGACTTTGATGTCAACATGAATTGCTGAGAAGAATGAAAACACACAGGAAAGCTCATCTCATGGGGTAATCCTCTTCGTGAAGTTGAGGCAAAGTCTCAAACCCTGAAAATCCCACAAACAAAGCAACAAACTAAGCCAGGACCCCATTTAGTCCTTTTAGTCCCAACTTGTTCTTTTCTTCGCCAGCAGGAAATCATCCACTTTGAGAAGTACAGGGTATCATTGAGATGGTGTCTGCCACTAATGGTTCTGTTTGGTTCTATTCTAAATGCATGCCAGGCTGTCCAAGTATTTTATTTACCTGGAATGCGGTAGGGTCCTTTTTTGCTACCCCTTAACATTTTAAAATCAAATGTTGCTTTGTAGTACAAAAACCCCCTACAACCCAAAAGCTTTTTAGATATTTCAAATCTAGTGTTTTGATATCTTCTGAAACTGTTTTAATTTCTTTGCTCAAAAATTGACTAGAATGGATTTGAGATCATCATAGTCAAACTAGTTAGAACTAAAGACATGGCTTGAGTTAGGCATCTGTGCTGCCTGGGATAAAACTGAAGCGTGCACCTCCTGCTTCACTGAGCTGTACATTCCTGTTCCAGGCAGAACGTCCACTGAATTGAACTGGAGAATTGTCACCTAAGTTAAGGCAGTAGGTTGCAGTCTGCAGAAGGCAGTGCCTTGGTTTGACATAGCTGGAAAAAATGTTGCTCTCAGCCTTGGAAATGTTGGTTTTACAATTTAATAGGTAAAGCAAAAGCTGCACATGCAAGCAAAGCAAAACAAGGAATTCTTTCACCACTTCCTATTGGCAGGGAGGTGTTCAGCCATTTCCAGGAAAGCAGGGCTCCATCATGCATAACGGTTACTTGGGAAGACAAAAGCCATCACTCCGAATGTTCCCTCCTTCCTTCTTCTTCCCCCACCTTGATACACTGAGCATGACATCATATGGTATGGAATATCCCTTCTGTCAGTTGGGGTCAGCTGTCCCAGCTGTGTCCCCTCCCAGCTTCCTGTGCACCCCCAGCCTCCTCACTGGTGGGGTGGGGTGAGAAGCAGAAAAGGCCTTGACTCCATATAAGCCCTGCTCAGCAGTAACTACAATATTCCTGAATTACCAACAGTTTCCAGCACAAATCCAAAACATTGCCCCATACTGGCTACTGTAAAGAAAATTAACTCTACCCCAGCCAAAACCAGCACAGCCTCCATTAATAAAACTACTTGCTTTATTTTTAGTTTAAAAATGTGAACAGGTGTACGGGAACAGTATGAGACTATGAGAAGGTAAATTAAATAGGGAGAGGAACCTAGGTTCATTTACAGGGAGCTCCAGGTTCATTTCCTACCACTTTTGAAAATCTACTTGAGGCAGTTTGCTAATCCAGTCACAGTGAAGATAAAAAAGATATCCTGTGTTGCTTTAGACCCCTAAGTTATCTGACTCAGACTCCCTATATTGTCAGTGGAAAGAGGTAGGCTTCTGACATAATTCTGTTCTTCTATTAGTAGGATAATATTGACAGGTTTTTCTTCTCCCATCCTTTGCTAATTATAATGGTAAGCTTTATGAGAAATATTGCTTCCTTGCCCTATGGATCCTTAATGTTTGCTAAGAATTTTAGATGATACCATAATACCAACAATTAAAATGGTTATTGGCTGGTAGAGTTTTTACTGTATTTATATAGTTCTGTAGTGTCAGCTATGATCAGACAAGAAATATCTCTCAAGATTCAGTTCCTAACATGTCTTCAACTGGGGATGTTGGTCATACTCAGTTCTGTACTTAGTTGCATATACATACCACAATCTGCAGAGAGCACAGCAAGAAGAAAACATCACAGTTTTTCTTGCTTAGGACACTAGCAAGAGCTGAATCTTGGTGTTCACATGCTAAACTTTCTCTTTTGGCCCCCTTACTCAGTTTCAAGGTACAGGTTATTAGGTAATGTAAGATCATATGGAGCCTTTGAAGAATGACTTTTAACCTGCCTATTAAGTTAGAATCTAATTTTATCTAAAATGGCATTTCACAATGTCATAATATTCCTGAGGGATTCACATTTCACTGTTGTGTTTTACATTCATACCTATGTTTTTCATAATTGTGGCACACTATTATATGCACTTCTGGAGAAAGATCATAATTATATGGACAAATTCTCAATGAACATAATTTTAGTTCAAAGCAATGTGAACTATACTCGTCATCTATGCAAGATGGTTACCCATGAGATGCTCACGCCCCTTACTCATATAACTGCTATTTAATGTCACTTATAGTTTTTTAATATCCTGTAATATTTGAAAGATCTTGTGGTAGAATAGAATTTAAGGCATATATCTCTCTACTAATGCAAGGAAAAGCAGAATCTAGTATTACTGGAATTAAGGGACATTAGGAGGTTATATGCTCATATCAAAGAAATACCTTTAAACCATTCGTCTCAGACTCTTGCTTGGCATTCTCATAAAAAATTCTGCTTTCAGACATCCATTGGACTCCACAGACAGAGTCCTGCACTTCCTTGTTATTCAGCGTTAGAAAGTTTTCTAAAGTCTAAATATGACGTGCAACATAAACTGATTACTTTTTGTCCTAGTCTCAGTGGACACGGGAACAGTATTATCTTCCTGCATGTAATGGGTTCTAATTGTATTTGAAGATTACTATCACCTCTCACTTTAATCTTCTCTTCTCTGGACTAAGTTATACGGTTCTTTCAGTCTTTCTCTGTGACTTGTTTTCTAGATCTCTGGTCATGTTTTTTAAGTCTTTCTTTTGTTCTATGTTTTCCTGCAGAAATACGGCAAAACCGACTATAATATTTACAGATGAGATTTTAAACAAAATCTTGTCATTGCTACCTATCAGCATGATCAGTAGCATTGAGCAAGAGATCAGCAAGATTTTGAAGGATATAATCAGGAATTTCTAGCAATTCATGCTTAACATTCATGAGACAGACTTTGGAAAATGAATCATGCTTGTGATATTAAGGATTTGTCTAAGAATTTGCACAACTAGGGTAAAATGCTTCATCTGCTCTGTAATATGAAGTACCCTCTGAAAATGCAATTTGTGTTCAAAAGAAATTATTTTCACTGAAAAAGTAGCCCATTTTTAACCACAAGGCTATCTTTTCTGAGTTAATTTTTAATATTAAATGAAGGCATTTAACTTTTGCATCTATTTCAGACGTGAAAGTAGCATTGTATTCATATTTCAACTGACGTGCAATTTGAAGGTGCAAAGTTTCATGAGACCAAATATGTAAAACTGTTTCTGAGACATTCTGTGATCTGTGCACTGTGAATTTTATATTACTTGGTTGCTGTCACTCACTGTTTGCTCTGTGGAAAATGAGTTTGTGGTTGCAGTTCAATTCCCAGTAGACGGATCTGTATTTCTGAAGCCATTACTCCAGTTGCTGAGATCTCTGTAAGCAGATGGGCCATTCAAACTGCACTAGTCTGTGGCTCCCAGGAGCAGTACTTCCTGGTAAGCATAGATACGGATCAGCACAGGACAGGGAAAAAAAAGTGAATGCTCTTAGGATAAACACAATCTCTCTTCACCAGGAACTGTGATTTGGGAGTGTTCAAATATAGGAGATTGGTACCAGTACAGTGACACCGTGTCACCATTTAAGGCTGGTGTCCGAGTCATGTGAATGACTTGAGTGTTACAGAAGTGCTTAAGTTCTTTGTGAGGTTAAATTTGTATTGGCAGAAGGATCCATTAATATATGTACATTTGTGAAGATTCCTCTTAAGAAATTATTGTGTGAACCTCTCTGAACAGAAATTGTACATATCGTGGTAGCAGCTGATCATGACCATGGGACCTCATGAAGCAAGACACCATACACAGTGTAGCAAGACATAGTCTCATCTCAAAATGCAAACAGTCTAAACGCCTTGAAGGCTGAAAGGGGAAATGATTTAGAGCATAATGAAAGGCTAAATCCACACAGGGACTTGTAGACTTGTATGCTCTTTTGCATGAAAACCTCACCTCAAGTAAGGAGTACGAGTAGGATTCATACATGCAAGAACAGACAACACAAAGCTTTAGGGAATGTTAAAAAAGGAGCAGTGCTGTACTGCTTGACAATAGAACAAAGCTTGGCTCTAGGCAAGGCAGAAGCGGCTTCTTAGGTCTCAAACACGATCTTTTTCTAGAGTTAGGTGGATAAAGTCAGCTTGCTCTCATTAAAAAACACCACACAAACCAAGAAGGAAATTTCTTACTCCATTTTAGCAAACTGTGTCCATTTGGTGTGAGCATTCACCTGGAAAGGATTATTAGGCCAGGGACTTGAATTCCAGTCTCCTCCAGTTGTGAAGTATTTTGTGGTGGTGTCCTTCAGTACCTTCCTTTGAAACCAAGACTGTGTTATTAATTAAATATTGTCTGGCTTGGGG
>NW_009602158.1:0-15517 GCF_000690535.1 Cariama cristata
ATGCCCCCATTTGGTGACTGGAGGATTGCCGTACCTCCCTGCCGTCTCCCATCCTGGCTCATGTCTGGACAGGGCTGAGGGCCTCTTGGCCCACACCTGGCGAGGGGAGGGAGGGTCGGCACTTTGGTGAGCTTGTGGAGGTACGGGAGGGGGCAAGGAGAGGGGAAGCGTCGCTGGTGTCCGGTGTCAGGCGAATAACCTTGTTTATTCCTGCCTACGGCCTTTCGAGGGAGGGTGGCTGAGGGCTGAGTCCTGACCTGTGTCAGCGCTGAGTGGATTGCGAGAGGCGTTAGTGACTGGGAGTCAGCGAGGCAGTGCCGCGGCCGGCCCTTGCTTGCTTACCTACGGGATGAAAGCAGAGGAGACGGAGATCGTTACGTTTCGGTTCACCTTCCTTTGGTGAAACCGGGGAGGGAGGAGGTGGAGAGCCGTTTCCCCTCTACAGTGAGCTGCTGTCACCCCTGACAATGTGTGTCGTGTGCCTCCTCTCAAGAGGAGGGGGCGCAGCAGGGTGGGAAGTCCTTACCGTTACTGCTCAGGTTATACGTGTCTGCTAGTCTCTCTGGGTCCTCTTAATATACGTTTTGCTGAGCAGACTGTGTGAATTCAAGACCTCAAAAGACCTATTTATGTCATTTGTCTTTGTTTATGTTGTGGTAAAATGTTACAACTCAGTGTAAGTGTTTATTTACTTGGTTTTAGTTGTAGTTGTCTTATTTTTGGAACAATACCAATTCTTATCCCAGTTTAACGAGGATGATCTAGCTCTGCTTCCAGATCTATAAATGTTTAAACTGTACGTCAAAGAGAGAAAAGGACTTAATGCTATCTAATAATTTTAATGAGAGCTCTTTAATTTTTGGTGAAACTGTAAAAAGAGGTTTTCTTATTTCAGTCATATTTTCATGTGGCACCTGTGTCATATAGAAAGTCATCAGGATATTTTGCATTAAAAAACCCCCCAGGTTATGCCAGTTTAATAACACTGGCTTACTAGGTGATACTGTCACTGACTGCAGGTGGCTGGGTTATATATGATCATACATGTGGAAGATAATATGACCTTCAGAATAATAAGTCTCCCCTTAAAATTCATATTCTGGTTTAATCCCTTTGTGGTATAGAAACAAGCTGATTATTGGTGGGCTGTGATATTGCTTCACTACCTTGGATCGGCTTTTTTTTTTTTTTTAATTTTGTATGCTGCCTTATCTGAGTTCGTGTTGGTCAAGGTATGAACTGAATTATTATTTCTCATTGATTTTAATATTAACAAAGATTTGAAGAAATTTTGCATAGAATAAGCTCTGAAGGATTTCTCATCTTTTTGAGAAAAATTTTACAGTTGTAAAAGCACAGTTTACCTGGACTGTTGACAAAGATGCTTTCAAATGGGGCAACTAGAAATACTTTCAGCTGATGTTGCTTGTGAAACTGTGGGTTTAGAATCCTTTTATCACCTCTTTGGTGTGTTATTTTGAGCTATATTTTAAAGGTCTGATCCTATAAATGATTTTAGCTTGAGTAACTTACCACTATCAGTTGTGTTTTTGCAGTGATACTGTAGAATAGTTCACTTAAATACATAATTATACTTGAAAACATGAAGGCAATTTTACATACCCATCCCAGTATTTAATCTCTCAGCCTGGGACACCTTGTTACCAAAAGGATATGGATTGTTTTTGTTGGAAAAAAAACTTACATTGTTGCTAAACATCAGTGAACAAAGCATTGTAGGTCAGGCTGTATGCCTGTGTTTTTTGTTAAAGGGTTGGCAATAAAGTTTAAATAATCACCTGTCTACAAGTGCTTCTTAAATCATGGGAATACTGACACGAGTTCAGAGCCAACCCTTTTTCCTGAGTCTGTGGAACTCTTGGAAGAAGGTGGAATGTCTGCTAGTTCTATTGCTTTTTATTTTCCTTCTTATCTTTCCATACAAAGTTGGAAATTTTGATAAGTTGGAATTTCTACCCACTTTCCTGCTTTTTTTTCTTGTAAAAGAATGTGTGTGTGGAAAGATATTTCTCCCGGTTTTTGGACACAAAGGAGAGTTGGGGGTAAGGATCTATGACGGGAAGTTGGTATTGCATTCAGTTTCTTCGTGCTTCAGTATTGCTATGCCATTAAAACACTAGATTTCAAAACTAAAGTACCATAATCAAAAAATCATGACCTAACCCATATTTATTAGTTGGAAATGGCTACTGTTTATGCACTTAGAGCAAACACTCATTGTTAGCTTAAAAAACCACAACCCAAATCCCCCCCAAAAAACCAAGTTCATCCTAGAATTTAGTTGGGTGGAATGCAGATAATGAAATGAGAAGGCCTGGTTGGAGAGGGAATGGATGGAGTGATAGACAGAAACAAAATAAAGTTATTGCTGCAAGCTATGCTTAAGTGAATTTGGAGTTACTTTTAACTTGGTTAAAAAGGCTCTCTTTTTTTCATGAAGACCGAAGGGAAGGAGTGAAGCTACTGATAAAAATGTCGTATCTTTTAAGCTAGGTTAGTGCTGCTCTTACCTGCTTCTGCACAGTGCAATATTCATCTCAATTAAAAAAAAAAAAGCTTTCTAGCTCTACATCAGTTGCATATGACTCAAGGTCAGTAGAAAAGCTGCTCTAGCATGCCTTTCTGTATGGAAGTGTGTAAATTGGGGCAGGGTTCCCCAGTTTCTATGGAAGTCTCAAGTTAACCAAGGTCCTGTCATTTCTTCTGTCCTTATGAAACTTGTAAACCGGAACTGCTGAATTCTTTCTTTGAATTCTGAGTTAAGCAATGTAAAGCAATATCCTTCTGTATTGCTTTGGCCTGTGTACAAATGCAGATGGTAGGAGTTGGTTACATCCAGGTCCTTCTTTAAAAGTTTGTTTTGATTGCATCAGTAGGCCAATTTTCTTTCTCCATAGGTGTTAGTTCAGATTTACTGTAATCTGTTGACGTTCTCCTGTTGTGACATAAAATAGTCATAGGTAAGGACCATCAGAAGTATCAGAGATCTCGCCTCAGGAAAACAATATGGCTGGAGAGAGAAATCTCTTCTTCCTCATCAGCAGGAGTTGGAGTGTCCAAAAGAGGCATTCCAGAGGCTTGTAGAAAAGAACAGATGTTATGAGTGGTGTGCTCTCTTTTTTTATTTATTTATTTTTTCCTATAGAACAGTGACATGGCATGTTTTTTGCTAAAATTTGCTACACTACCTTTTAAGAGGTAGTTTTTGGTTTTGATTGCTTTCTGTAAGTGAAAAGTTCCAATTGCTGCTTCTTGGGATGTGTTTTTGCTGCGTTTGAGAACCTAATAGTTTAACCAGAAGCATACTTAAGTTTAGATCTGTTTTGCAAGTGCAGTGTTGCTTTACAGGGGAACACTAGAGATTTCAGGGAAGCTATCAGCTGTCAGAGTAGTTATACTATGTCAGAATTATTTACCTGGGAGAGTGCAATGGGGTTTTTTGTTGAGTTTTTTTGGCGTGTGGTGTGTGTTCATTTCTTCTTTTTTTTTTAATATTTATTAGCATTTCAGGGAAAGTATGTCAGGGAAACCTTTACACTTGTGTTACATGTAGGTCTTAGTAGCTACTACGCATGTGGTATGTAGTATGAAGCAATTAATCATTGCAGGTTTGCATGACTCTATACTGCTGTGGTTCTGTAACAGCAGTTACATAGCAAACAATTTTTTTTTCTTATTCCCTCTTCCTTTAGTCAGTGTTGAGGATTGTGTAAGTTTCTAATCTAATGTACAGTTTCTAATTCAGTATTGTCAAAAAAGCACTTTCAAAATCCTATTTAAAGAGAATATGGATTTGGATTTAACTTCTAAATTCTACTGACTTTGAAGAATAAACTGAAATTTACTTAGCTGGTTGTGTTACACTATAACAGCTTTTGACTAAAATAGTCTTTAGTAAAAATTGGAGTGAAACATGTATCTAACAAAGCAGATTACATTCTTGGGCTTTTGAAACTTCTTTTTATTAATCACCATTTTTGTTATTGCTGGAATATATTGGAGATGCTTGTGTTCTGCTTTAAGTGACTAGGGTCTGAGCATACTTAACTGTAACCAGTTCAAAACTTGAAGACTTCTTAACATCCTTATTGTTAAGTATGTTAGCTTGGAGTGATGTAACTAGTACAGCCAATACTCTTTTTGTAGTGAAGTTGAGCCTCTGGTGTCTAGTGCAAGGAATCTTTAATTAGCTCAAATCACTTCAGGATAATTCTTTCAAATATAAATATCTGTTACTCAAAACACAGTAGGACATTCTCTTCATTTGTCTTATGCGTAAATGGCATTGAGAATACAAATACGTGTTAGTAACTGACCTTCTCAAGTAGTTCTAATGGCACAGAATTACTCCCATCTGCTTTTTTCTAGTCAGATTTTAGGGTGATCTTCCTGAAAATCGTTGTGAAGATGGAAGAAAACAATTTAAAAAACGATGAGATGAGGATGTCACATTTTAAAAGTAAACAGCAAAGTAATTCTGTTTTACACATGCAAATATCTTCACCTTGCAGCCTGAAGTGGGCAGAAGAGAGCTCTTGTCTGTGCTGCTGTGAGTCCAGACAAAAGTGTACAGAGTGTACTCTGCACGCATTTCTAGTTACTGGGGTTTCTAACCAAGATTTTTCGCTATAAGCATTTAAATGGAGCAGAAGATTAGCAGAAGAGTCCTTTAAAAAAGAAACAAATGAAACCTTTTATCTGTTCCTCATATAGGTGGGTGAAAAATTTGAGAGAACTTTGAATTGTATGTGCATTTCAAGGTAGCCAGTGATTTCTCGGTATAAATCAAATCAAAGGAGTTGTAGTTTTAGAATAGGCAAGAGTAAACAGGAAAGATAAAGTACGTAATTTGTAGAATTGCACAATATAGTTGGCTGTCAAAACTGAGAAAAGAACACAGGTCCAGTTTTGAAACACAGTACTCTGCTAGTTAGTGAGAAATTCGGTAAGAGGTGTTGTTTTTTTCTTTGGTTGGTTGTAAGCATGAATTAAAACTGCTGAACAGATCAAGATACATTTATCTTAAAAAGCTTGTTTTTACAAACTGGTAGATTGGAATTAACTCTTTTGCATTTTCTAGTATACTCAGTGACATGAAAGTATCTGTGTGTAAATGTAACAGTCAAAAAGCAAAATAAAATATAGGAGGAAAGCTAAATAGAAGATGAAGAGCAACAGGATTGCTAAACTTCCCTTTTCTCTTTCTCTCAGGTTAGAAGTGTGGAAGCTGCTTTTTCTTAAATTTCAGTTCCCTTTATTCCTTCATTCTTGGCACTTTTTATTTTCCACTTCCAGCTACCTTCTTACAGTGTTATCTTTTTAAAAAATGATCATAGTCTCACTGTAGTAGCTGGAAAGATTTTGGGTTTAAAAGAAAAAAAACTGCATTCCTATCTTGAATGAATGCTTTGTGCATTTTTTTCATCTTTTCCACTTTCCACCTCTCAAAAGGTATGTAGTAGAACTGGAGAAGATATAAAGAAGGACAACAGGGATGGCTGATTTATATAGAAGATGACTTGCAGAATGGCAAAAGATCCTTAATACTCTTCAGGCTGGAAGCCCTGTGTGTTGACCATGTCATGCAAGTGTACGTTCTGTGGGTAAAGGGTGCTGGGGATGCTTTTCCCTTGCTTGTCTTTCCTGTGTCTCTAATATCTACCCTCAAAAATTCCTCAAAAATCAACATGAATAAGGCAATAATTTTGAAAATGGACTTCTTTCAGTGGGGAGTTGGATGAACTTTTCTGTGCAGTTTTTGTAGTCACTTGGTTTCAAGGCAGTATTGCTCTCAAGAAAGAGCTGTTAATGATTTTAAGTTATGTAATTTAGTCTTTAGCTTTTCACCAGAAAGGATACTGACCCCGTGAGAGTATCTGCATTTTTCATAAACTCCATCTGTTCACCTAAAATGAAAATAACTAATATTTCAAACACGCTTTTACTACAAAGTGTAAGTAGTTTTCTTGTAGCCCACTGATTCCTTTGTAGCTTGAGTTAAACTTAGTATGCAATGTATTGATGTGATCCAGTATTGACCCTTGAGAAGTCAAGCTTTGGGCTCTTCTGGTAAGACTTGTGTTACTCATTTTCATGTTCTCAATTTGTCATTTTTGTGTAGTTAGATTTTGGAATCCGATTAACTCAGGTTGGAATAGTATTGGAAAATAATTAGCAGAAGCAGACAACTCTTCATTTTAAGAATTATTTATCACCTGGAAGCCTTACTAAAGATCAGGTTGAATTCTCTAGCACTGTACAGACTGAAGGGCTGTTTTTGAAAAAATAAATGACAATGCTTGGGTGAGTGCTCTTGGGTAGTAATAGGTAAGATTAGTGCAGTCTGTGATTGGAATTAGGACAGACATGTTTTAGTGTTTTAACACTGCTGAGATTGACAGCTGGGAGGAGGCTTGCATAGCACATTTTAAAAAGCCAATATTCAGAGAAAAGAGAGTGAGAACATGCAGTGAATTCTACTTATACCTCTTTGAGCTATTTTTTGAGATAGAGTTACTGAGGAGAGGTGGATCACATTAAGTTTCTTACTGCTGAAAAATGTGCAAAGACTCTTTTTCCCACTTTAGCCCATAACACTGAGTAGGTTTTTCTTCCCCTCTTCTTTGGATTGTCTTCTACTGACTTACCAGAACAATGGGGAGACTGGGAGACTATTTTGTGGGGCAGTATTAATGTATTTCCCATTACTGGCATTCCTTAATCATGGTTGCTTCATATTCCCACAAAAAACAAGGAGGAGAGTGTAACAGAAGCAGCAGCACTCTTGGTTAACAACTTTAATGTTGTTTTATGCTCCTTTGGAATTTGTTGGGTTGTTAATTTTGCTGTGACTGCAGTAGAGATGTGCTTACACTAGTCATGGTTATTGTGACTAATAAGGTGGTGGTGACAGGCACGAATTCTTGTGAGCGGATTTTATAAGCTATCTGCGCACTCTTGGTATGTGCTCAAGCTGCCTGCCTGTTCTGAAGCCCGTAATTCTCCATTTTCCGTATTGTTATAATACGTTACCTATAGAGTTAAATTTAGTGTGGAACTGCCTAATGTAACTACAGTAAGGTTTTCTGTTTGCAGGGTAGGTATACTAAAATCTGCCCGTGTTTTAGAGGTATATCTTAGTGTATTACTTTACATTGCTCTTGATGCAAATCTGACAAACGGTAATTTATACCAATCGTTAGGATTATCCGTAGCAGAAGGCAACCAAGAGAGGCTGAAGACTAGTGTGTAGCTAGTGCATTATGTATTCTAGCAGATATGAGGGCTATTCAGCTGAATATTAAAACGAGGGAGAAAATACTCTTTGCTGATTTCTTGACGTACGTGTTTGACTGTCGCACATTAATTATCCTTGTTCTGTTCAAGCAACCTGGAAGTCATTTACTCCTTTTGTTTCACTGTGCACGTGGTGCTATCTGTAATACACAGAGGAGGCATTGTGATAGTTTTCATTATTTGATATTGTGGTAAGACCTAGAAGCATCGTCATGACTAAGATTCACAAGAGAAGTATACCCTAAATATTTTGCCGATAAGTTGCTGTGTGAGCAGTGGAACTAGGCTTCATACAAATTTTTCCTACATCATTACAATTCTCTTCTTTCTTTGCTGTTCTAGACTTTTCTTACTTGCAGTGAAAAAGCCAGTATGCACAGACTGATTTAGAGCTGTGTCTGTGGTGATTGTGTAGCCTGTGAGCCAGGCAGCCGGGATAGCTTGAGTTCATGCTGCAGCCCTTTGCTCAGCAAGCGTAGGACATTGTGTCTTTTTCCTCTTCCTAGCTGTTGATTTTCATGGAGCTCATGGGGAACTTAGTGTATCAGAGGACATTACTTCTCGATTTATTTTGACTGAATCTGCTGGTGAACAGATTCGTTTAGAGGGATGGAGATGAAAGTGAGAGTGGGAAGAGGCAGGTGGACAGTATGAGTCGTACATGTGATGTTTGCTTGGGAAACCAGGTTAAAAAGGTCTTTGATAGTCTAAGGCAAAACAGAACAGGCAGACATTCCAGTGGAATCATGGTCTGTTGTTTGTTTGCACCTCCTGCATAACACTCTGAAAGTTAGATTTTTGTAAACCTCTGTAATTGTGCTATATTTTTTCTCAGACCCTAATATGAGACTGGCAATACGTTGTAGATAATGCGTGGATCAAAACTGCAGCATCTGAAGCAATGGTCAGTGAATGTGCTTGAAAAAATACAGAAAATGAAATATTTTTGTATGTAGCTTGCTCTCCATGCCAATATGAGTGGATAAAGATTTGTTTTCTGAGATGAGAGAGTGGGAACTGCGTATAGGTTGAGTTAAGAAAGACAAATATGGAAATGTTTCTGTCAGTCCTGGTGTATGAAGAATGTTAGAATTTGTCCAAAGACGGGCCACAAAGATGGTGAAAGGTCTAGAGGGTGTAACTTATGAGGAGCAGCTGAGGATATTTGGTTTGTTCAGCTTGGAGAAGGGGAGACCAAGGGGTGGCCTCATTGCTGTCTACAAGTTCCTCATGAGGGTGAGTGGAGGAGGAAGTGCTGATCTCCTTCTCGTGTCCAGTGACAAGAAGTGAGGGAATGGCTTAAAACTGCATCAGGGGAGGTCCAGATTGGATATTAGGAAAAAGTTCTTCACTGAAAGGGTGGTTAAGCACTGGAAAAAGCTTCCCAGGGAAGTAGTCATGGCCCCAAGCTGTCAGTGTGCAAGAATAGAATAGAATATTTCAGTTGGAAGGGACCTACAACGACCATCTAGTCCAACTGCCTGACCACTTCAGGGCTGACCAAAAGTTAAAGCATGTTAAGGGCATTGTCCAAGTGCCTCTTAAACGCTGACAGGCTTGGAGCATCGATGATCTCTTTAGGAAAACTGTTCCAGTGTTTGACCACCCTCTTGGTAAAGAAAGTCTTCCTAATGTCAAGTCTGAACCTCCCCTGGCACAATGTTGAACCATTCCCACACGTCCTATCGCTGGATCCCAGGGAGAAGAGCTCAGCACCTCCCTCCCCACTTAGCAATCTTGCTAACAGTGCGTTGAAATCCAGTGTCTCATTGATAAAAATATCTCATTTATAAAAATATTGAACATAACTGGCCCTAGAGTTGAGCCCTGAGGAACACCACTGGGTCACTAGTTGCCAACCAGAAGTAGCCCCATTTCCTACAACCCTTTGAACTCTGCCCTTCAGCCAGTTCTGCACCCAGCGCACTGTGGTCCCGCTTATCTCACAGTTGGAAAACTTGTCCAGAAGGGTACTGTGAGGGACAGTATCAAAAGCCTTACTAAAATCCAGAAAAAATTACATCCACCACCCTCCCTTCATCCATGAGGTGGGTGACCTTATTGTAGAAGGCTATCAAATTAGTTGTGAAACTGTGTTGACAGTGCCTGATGATTGCATTATTCTTTAAATGCTTTTCAGTAGTACCCAGTATGATCTTCTCCATTATTTTTCCAAGAACTGAGTTTAGACTAACAGGTCTGTAGTTCCCTGGGTTGTAGAAGGCTATCAAATTAGTTGTGAAACTGTGTTGACAGTGCCTGATGATTGCATTATTCTTTAAATGCTTTTCAGTAGTACCCAGTATGATCTTCTCCATTATTTTTCCAAGAACTGAGTTTAGACTAACAGGTCTGTAGTTCCCTGGGTCTTGCCTCGTGCCCTTCTTGTAGATTGAAATAACATTGGCCAGCTTCCAGTCAGCAGGGACCTCCCCAGACTCCCAAGACCTTTGGAGGATGATTGAGAGGATCCTGCCATAACATCCACCAGCTCCTTCAGTACTCTGGGATGAATCCCATCAGGCCCCATGGACTTGTGAACATTCAGCTGATACAGCCGGACCCTTACAATTTCAGTGTTCACAAATAGAAAGTCACTGTTCCCACACTCGTGGCCCTCTGAGGCAAAAAAGCACATTGAATGCCTCTGTACATTTTCTTCATCCCTGTTAGTCAGGTGACCATCTTCAACAAATACCAGTCCAATGTTTTCTTTAGAGCTCCTCTTGCTATTAACATACTTACTATTAACTATTACTATTATTATCATACTTTCTATTAGCTACCTTCTTGTTACCTGAAACAACACTGGCCTGTTTCAATGCTAATGGAGCTTTGGCCTTTTGTGTCTTTTCCCTGCATAAATGAACCATGGCTCTGTGATCTTCCTGTGAAGTCTGACCTCGCTTCCAGAGATCATACAATTTCTTTTTCCTCTGGAGCTCCACGAGGAGTTCCCTGTTCAGCCAAGCTGGTCTTCTGCCCTGCTTGCTTGACTTACGACACACTGGAATTGCCTGCTCCTGTACTTTTAAAAGGTGCTTCTTAAAGGCTGACCAGCACTTGTGGGCTCCTAAGCCCTCAAAAGCAGAGTCCCAGGGTACTCTGCTAAATAGCTTACTGAATAGCTTAAAGTTTGCTCTCCTGAAGTCCAGGGTAGCAACTCTGCTCTCCTTTTATCACTGAAATTTTAAACTCGACCATTTTGTGATCACTGTGGCCAAGACAGCCACCTACCATCACATCCCCCACGAGTCCTTCTCTATTCACAAATACCAAGCCCAGGAGGGCATCTTTCCTAGTTGGCTCACTGAGTGCTTGTGACAAGAAGTTATCTTCCACAAACTACAAGAATTTTCCAGACTTGCTTGTCACAGCAGTATGATGTTCCCAGTTGATATTTGACATGTTGAAGCATCCCATAAGGACAAGGGCTACTGATCCTGATTTGACATGTTGAAGTATCCCATAAGGACAAGGGCTACTGATCCTGAAATTTCTCCTAACTGCCTATAAAGTAACTCATCATTGCTTACATCCTAGCTGGGCAATCAGTAGTTTGTTTTCCATCCCTCTGATCCTCACCCAGAGGCTTTCAACCACATCAAGACATCAATCTCCTTTGTTTTCCATCCCTCTAATCCTCACCCAGAGGCTTTCAACCACATCATCACTAATTGCAAGGGCTGTACGATCAAACCTCTCCCTTACGTATAGCGCGATACTTCCACCTCGCCTGCCCTGCCTATCCCTCCTGAACAGCTTGCAGTCCTCCATCTCAGTACTCCAGTCCTGGGACTCATTCCACCAAGTCTCACTAATACCAATGATGTTGTAGCTCTGGGAGCTGACCAACACTTCCAGTCAAGAAGTGTACAGACAGTGGTCTTGGATACACTGTTTAACTTTTAGATTGCCCTGTGTGGGGTCAGGAGTTGGACTGATGATCCTTATGGGTCTCTTCCATGTCAGGATATTCTGTGATTTAAGACGAATGACAGTTTGCTTTCCAGTTCAGTTCTGCGTAGGTCTGCTGTAGGATTGGAACTTGGTTACAAAATGTTTGCAATGTCTCATGGATGTTGAAGCATCTCTGGAGAAGCTGTTAGCTGTCAAGAAGAACTAATGCCTTGCCTTGCTGACAAGGCCATGAGGAGGAGACTGCTGAAGCTGAAATTCTACTAATGTCACAGCAGATCCTAAGGAAGCCACTGGTATATCTATACCTGTCAGTATGTGCTATGGGCTCGGTGAGAACATGAGAAATGAAATGCTACTGTGTCCCTTACTGTTTTGGCTGGCCTGAAGTTTCACTCCAAAAAGCGTGTTGATGATAACAGAAAGTGTGAAGACTTTCTCATAGCTTTATTCTCCTTTATTTTATTGAAGTTGAATTTACTATGTAACATTTTTGTGTCCTTTTTCAGTCGTCTTAGCCTCAAGTAATTTATTTTTTTTGAGAATGCTTGTAAACTACTCCTAGGTAAAGGAGTGAGGGATATTGTCAGTTGAAGATGGTTTTGGTGGTACTGCCGAGTTTTAACAGGAAGAAGCAAGATGTTCTGCTGGCAGAAAAGGACCTGGGGATCCTGGTGGACACAAAGTTGAACATAAGGCAGTGATGTGCCCTTGGGGCAAAGGTGGCAAATGGTGTTCTGGGCTGCATTAGACAAAGAATTGCCAGCAGGACAAGGGAGGTGATCCTGCCCTTTTATTCAGTGCTGGTGAGGCCACACCTGGAGTCTGGTGCCCAATGCTGGGCTCCCCTGTACAAGAGAGATATGGACATACTGGAGAGAGTTCAGCAAAGGGCCATGAAGATGATTAAGGCACTGGACCACCTCTGCTTTGAGGAAAGACTGAGAGAGCTGGGACTGTTTAGCTTAGAGAAAATTTGGAGGGACCTCATCAATGTGTTTAAATACTTGAAGGAGGATGCAAAAAGGACGAAGCCAGGCTCTTTTCAGTGGTGCCCAGTGACAGGACCAGACGCAATGGGCACACGCTAAGACACAGGAGATTCCCTCTGAACATTAGGAAATACTTTACTACTGTGGGGGTGACTGAGCACTTGCACAGGTTGCCCAGAGAGGCTGTGGAGCCTCCATCCTTGGAGATACTCAGTAGCTATCTGGGCACAGTCCTGCGCAACCTGCCTGAGCAGGGAGGTTGGACCAGATGACCTCCAGAGGTCCCTGCCAACCTCAACCATTCTGTGATTTTGTGATTGTGTATAGTGAATGTGTCATTTATGGGATAAATGTTTCGTGCTAAGAGCACTTTCATTGAACCATTGACTTAAAAAAAGTTTCCTATGTTCACTATTAGCATAGAATATGTCCTACAGTTACAAATGTTCTGAACAGCACTTACTACTGTCCTTTCAAGTCTTCCAGATTTATTTGTCTGTGTAGATAATATTTATAAGTCTGATGGAACAGAGTTAGGTTTTGTTGGTTTTTTTTTTACATATATATATTTTTTTAAACTCACCAATATCCAAGGAATTAGAGGAAGTGTTAGTAAGTAGAAGCAGTAAAGGGATCGGCAGGAATCTTATCTTGATAAGTAGCTAAGTATTCTGTTAAATATTTTAAAGTTGCTAGTTTTTAATTTTAATAAACAGTATCCTATTTTTTTTTTAAGATGGAAGCCTGCATTTCAGTCCATCAGTATTTGTTTGACTGAAGTTTAAAGCCGGAAGCAGGTGCCACAGAAAATAATTTTTTGCTTAGCAAATGATGATCTTACTACATTCCTGTCCTAAAACTACTGCCATTGTGTGTTTCCCTTGTGTGATGAGAAGTAAAATCAGTGGTCTTAGCAGTATTAGTTTGAATGATCGGTGAAAACCTGATTTCCATTGCTAATATTTTCTAAGCTATTAAACAATGATTAAGGTGCTATTTACAATACTTTTACAAATGATACTTCATACATAAGGACACTGTTCAATACTACTCACTGCATCTTACCAATTTCCAAGTTAATAATTAAAGTTATTCTATGTTTTATGGTTCCAAATATGTCTTGTGCCATCTGTTGCCTTTAGTTTGAGTGTAGGACTGTAGATTAAATCATTTTCACAGGGTTTCGTTAAGTTAATAACCTTTCCTTCCTTGAGCATACTGTCACAGAAGTTAGGACTGGTGAAGTTGCAGGTTCTGTCATCTTCATGATGCATAATTCTAAGACATAGTTAGAAAAACTGATGGCAAACATGCATTTTACATGGTTCCAGTCTTAAATATTTTTTATTTTGTAATGTGGCTTTTATGTGTACTTCTGTGGTGGATAATTAAAATATTTCCCCCAGAAATTCTAAATGACTTAGGCGTAAAACTGAAAGACAAAGTTATTCATAGGTCTGAAAATTAAAGGTAGTGAAGGTGAAAACAACAAAAAATAAGGGGTTTAAAAAAACGGGAAGTGATTGAACTCATGCAGGTAAAAGAAGTGTGATTGGGAAATGGCAGTTTGTGTTGTGGCAAAAGCATAGTACCAAAAGACACGGAGCTCGACTTAGTCTGTGAAAAAAACATAACATTTCAGCATCATATAAACAGATTTATTGAGTTAAATTGAAAGAATCTAAGACCTTCAGTGTAAAGCATTCAGATTAGAAAACACAGGTTAGAGCTGTTTGTGTAACTTGGACTTTGCCTTCCTTTCATATATCTAGCAGGAGTCACAGTTCGGAGCACTGGTTACTGATTTTGCCACTGGACTATGTTTCTTTCAATATATGTATGAGAGAGACAATCAAGGCCTACTGCTTAATGATGCTTTATAAGTCTGTAGTTCTTATTCTATTCCTTTAGTTAATTTCAATAAATAGAAAATGTCATGGCTTGCTATTTGACATGGAGAAAAACAACCTTAACATTTTTGCAATTTTTAGTAACTTTAAAGGTGACTTATTGGCTGTGTAACTGTTGCAATATGTTCATTTACAACTAGATATAACCCTTTTTAAACTCCTTGCTATCTGGAAGGATGTGTAACATGAGATAATCAAAACAATAGTATGACTAAACAGTATTTTCCTTTTTTTAAAGTTTGCCCTTGTGTTCAAACAATTTGGTTCCTTAAGAGTGAGTGTACCATAGTGCATACATGAAGGAAACCTTCTAAATGCCTGCAGTATGTCAAAGTACCATTTCGCCACCTTTAAATTTAATTAGTTATACCTGAAAACGAGGATTTTAAAACAATGTGTGAGTGTTGTAAAATCTACCACCCTGTTGAAAGGAATCAAACCAGCAACTATTTTGATTAAATACGTAAGGTGTCCATGAATATAGCTTTTTACCGGAAGCTTCTTTTCACAGGAGAGGTCTTTTTTTTTCCCTTGCATACACCAATAAATTACTGGTTAATAAAAGCTTGTACCTTGACCTGCATAATGTCTCTTGTCTGTATCTCTAGTCACAGACTCACAGAATGGTCGGGGTTGGAAGGGACCTCTGGAGATTGTCTAGTCCAGCCCCCCTGCCAAAGGGGGTTCAGCTAGAGCAGGTTACACAGGAACATGTCCAGGCAGATTTTGAGTATCTCCAAGGAAGAAGACTCTATGACTTCATTGGGCAGCCTTCAAAGTACAGAAGTTCTTCCTCGTTTTAAGATGAAACTTCCTGAGTTTGTTTGTGCCCATTACCCCTTAACTTGTCACTGGGCACCACTGAAAAGAGTCTGGCTCCAGCCTTAAGGTGTTTATAACCATTGATGAGATCCCCTCTCAGTCTTCTCTTCTCCAGGCTGAACAGACCCAGCTCTCTCAGCCTTTCCTCATCAGGGAGATGCTCCAGTCCCCTCACCATCTTCGCTGCCCTCCACTGGACTCTCTCCAGCAGTTCCTTGTCTTTCTTGAACTGGGGAGCCCGGAACTGGACACAGTACTCCAGATGTGTTCATGTCTGTTCTGCATTAGTCTCTTCCAGCTTTTTGCTCTCCATTTAAGATCCAAAGATAAATGAGACTCTTTGCCAAGATGAATGGGATCGTTCCCATCTACAGAATGGGCAACTTGTTGTGCACCAGGACTCTCAGATCCTTCTCCACTGAGCTGTTCTCCAGCAGGCCCACCCCTAACCTGTACTGGTGCATGGCGTTATTCCTCCCTAGGTGCTGGACCCTACACTTGCCTTTGTTGAACTTCATCAGGTTCCTCTCCACCCAACTCTCCAGCCTGTCCAGGTCT
>NW_009602158.1:15832-16055 GCF_000690535.1 Cariama cristata
CCCCCCTTGGCTCCCCCGTCACTCACCCAGCCAGTCACACCATTGTAGAAGGCTATCAGGTTGGTCAAGCATGACTTCACCTTGGTGAATCCATGTTGACTACTCCTGATAACCTTCTTTTTCTCCAGCTGCTTAGAGATGACATCCAGAATGAGCTTCTCCATGACTTTTCCAGGGGTGGAGATGAGGCTGAGTGTCTTGTAGTTCCCTGGGTCCTCCTTCT
>NW_009602159.1:0-2577 GCF_000690535.1 Cariama cristata
CCAGTCTTCAAAAAGGGCAAGAAGGAAGAATTTCCATCCCTGGAAAATTTATGGAACAGTTCTTTCTGGATGTCATCTCTAAGCAGCTGGAGGAAAGAAGGTTATCAGGAGTAGTCAATATGGATTCACCAATGGGAAGTCTTGCTTGACCAATCTGATAGACTTCTTTGATGGCATGCCTGGGATGAGGGGAGAACAGTGGGTGTTGTCTACCTTGACTTCAGTAAGGCTTTTGATGCTGTCTCTCATAATATCCTCACAGGTAAGCTCAGGAAGTGTGGGCTAGGTGAGTGGACAGTGAGGTGGATTGAGAACTGGGTGAATAGCAGAGCTCAGAGGGTCATGATCAGAAGTGCAGATTCTAGGTGGATGCCTGTAGCTGGTGGTGTTCCCCAGGGGTCAGTTCTGGGTCCAGTCTTGTTTCACCTATTCATCAATGACCTGGAGGAAGGGTCAGAGTCAACACTTAGCAAGTTCACTGATGATACAAAACTGGCAGGAGTGGCTGATACACTGGAAGGCTGCACTGCCATTCAGCGAGACCTGGACAGGCTAGAGAGTTGGGTGGAGAGGAATTTGATGAAGTTCAGCAAAGGCAAGTGGAGGGTCCTGCAGCTAGACAAGAATAACCCCATGCAACCAGCACAGGCTGGGGGTTGACCTGCTGGAGAGCAGCTCAGCGGAGAAGGACGTGGGAGTCCTGGGGGACAACAAGTTAACCATGAGCCAGCAATGTGCCCTTATGGCCAAGAAGGCCAATGGTATCTTTTGGTGCATTAAGAAGAGTGTGACCAGCACGTCGAGGGAGGTTATCCTCCTCCTCTACTCTACCCTGGTGAGGCCACATCTGGAGTCCTGTGTCTAGTTCTGGACTCCCCAGTTCAAGAAAGACAAGGAACTACTGGAAAGAGTCCAGCAGAGGGCAATGAAGATGTTGAGAGGACTGGAGTACCTCCCTTATGAAGAAAGGCTGAGGGAACTGGGTCTGTTCAGCATGGAGAAGAGAAGATTGAGAGGAGATCTCATCAATGCTTATAAACACCTTAAGGGTGGATGTCAAGAGGATGGGGCTAGACTCTTTTCAGTGGTGCCCAGCAACAGGTTAAAAGGCAACAAGCGCAAACTGAAACACAGGAAGTTTCATCTTAATATGAGGAAGAACTTTAAGAGTGGCAGAGCACTGGAACAGGCAGCGCAGAGAGGTTGTGGAATGTCCTTCTCTGGAGATATTCAAAAGCTGCCTGAACACGTTCCTGTGCAACTTGCTCTAGGTGAACCTGCTTTGGCAGGGAGATTGGATTAGATGATCTCCAGAGGTCTTTTCCAACCCTGACCATTCTGTGATTCTGCTAATCAAAGTCAGGTATGGTCATAGGGTCCATATGCTATTTAAGAATGTAGGCACTAGGATATGTCAAAGCGAAAAGAATCATTGAACTCCCAGTTTTAGTTTAGACAAGAGAAAACAGTTTCTGAGTTGCATGACCATTTTCTGATGCTCTTCCTGACTGCTAGCATCACCTTTGATTTTGCTTAATTATATCATTAGCGAAATTGTTTGTGCCATGCTAATATTCAGATTTAGCAGAAAATAAGACTTTATGACCTATTTGTTAAGAGGAACAAAGGGCAAACTACTCCACTAACTATCTCAGAAGTTTTCTAGAGAGAACAGAACAATGTCTTTAAAGTTTGAACACATTAGGCCAGAACCAGTATTAAAGCCTGAAAATGTTTATGAAAGGAAGATCATGCTTGGCCAATCTGGTTTCCTTTTATGACAATGTGACCCGCTTCGTAGATGAGGGAAGGGCTGTGGATGTTGTCTACCTAGAGTTTAGTAAGGCCTTTGACACAGTCTCCCACAGCATCCTCCTGAATCAATTGGCTACTCGTGGCTTAGATAGGTGAACTCTTCAATATTTAAAAAACTGGCTGAATGGCCGGGTCTAGAGACTTGTGGTCAATGGAGCTAAATCCAGTTGGTGGCCGGTTACTAGCGGTGTTCCCCAGGGTTCAGTTTTGGGATTGGTGCTGTTTATCATCTTTATAGATGATCTGGACGTGAGGATTGAGGGCCCCCTCAGTCAATTTGCAGATTACACCAAGTTAGGTGGGAGTGTCGATCTGCTGGAGGGTAGGAAGGCTCTGCAGAGGGACCTGGACAGGCTGGATAGATGGGCCGAGACCAACGGCATGAGTCTCAACAAGAACAAGTGCTGGGTCCGAGACTTCAGCCACAAAAGCCCGATGCAGTGTTACAGGCTGGAGGAAGAGTGGTTCGAAAGTAGTCAAGTAGAAAAAAACCTGAGGGTGCTGGATGACAGCTGGCTGAACATGAGCCAGCAGTGTGCCCAGGCGGCCAAGAAGGCCAATAGCATCCTGGCTTGTATCAGGAATAGTGTGACCAGCAGGACTAGGGAAGTGATCATCCCCCTGTACTCAGCACTGGTGAGGCTGCACCTCGAGTGCTGTGTCCAGTTCTGGGCTCCGCACCTCAAGAAAGACATTGAGTTGCTGGAGCGTGCCCAGAGAAGGGCAACGAAGCTGGTGAAGGGTCTAGAGGGGAAGTCTTAT
>NW_009602159.1:2802-3246 GCF_000690535.1 Cariama cristata
CTGGCCAGGGAGTTGGTGGAGTCACCATCCCTGGAGGCATTTAAGAAAAGACTGGACGTGGCACTTAGTGCCATGGCCTGGTTGACACAAGGGTGTTAGGTCAAAGGTTGGACTCGATGATCCCAGAGGTCTCTTCCAAACTAATCGATTCTGTGATTCTGTGATTCTGTGGTTAGCTCAATAACCAAGCTGCAAGTGCAGTCTTATAGACACTACCAGCTGAACACCGCAAGAATTCACTCAGCACTGCTGAATTCTCAGTAGTGTTCAGCACCACTATTCCAAAAGATAGAAAATAATATTTTAAAAATGATAAAACAGTTCTTCTGGAGTTAAATACTGAACGTAACAGAACTGGTGGAATTCATCAAGTTTTGATCACCTCTTGTCATCGTTTAAGGCTGGGCCAGCACTCAAAGCGGGTGGCAGATGCTCTCTGTTAAT
>NW_009602160.1:0-11704 GCF_000690535.1 Cariama cristata
TATATCCCAGAGAGGATCATAGCACTGCCAGAGGTTAGGGACTTGTACAGATATGTCCCAAGGACCTGCCCTCCCAAAAGCCAGCTCCCCACAAGGCCAAAAACAGGCAGGAAAAAAGCGACATTAATCCCCATGCTTTTACCACCTTTGTCTAACAGCACGATGAGGAGCAGCTGGCTCTTGTTTGTGCCTATGGCAAATAATCTGGTAACTAAACCCTGTCTTTACTCAAGAGGCTTTCAAATCATGTGGCTGGGCTAGGCTGGTCCCACAAATTAGAAACCACCCTGGCCTATGCAGTGACCTCAAAAAAAGAAAAAGAAAAGCAAGTATAGCAAACACTAAGACAGAATTTAAAATCCCAGCCATCCTGCATTACCTCAGACCGTAGACCTGGATTACAGGTAAATTTTATTTTCCTGTAACAAAACTTTCCTCTTTACAACAGGAGCATCAGGCCGACATTTGAAATACACCATTTGACTGGAATTACACCAAGAGTGAATGCTGCAAAGTGACTGCATCACTGCACATGGCTGACAGTAATTATTAATAGGACTGCTCTTCCTTTGATAGGCATGCATTACAGATGGCTGAATAACGGAAACATTTGGGAACAATCATTTGGTGGTGGAAAAAAAAACCCTGCTGCCAAAATTTTAATGCTTAAACACAATGCAATTAACCAGCTCCAAAGCCAAGCTCTTGCAAAAGCATGATCGCTTTCGTGACACCCGCTGAGCTCTGCGGGAACACATACGTGAGTGGTGTTTACAGGGTAAAAAGAGGCGATTAGACTCACAAATCACCCTCCCAGCAGGTAAGCCGCCCAAGTTATCAGGGAATTATTTTCACATGGGTTCAATCAGAGCCGTCTACTACTAGAGCAAGATGCAGATAGAGGTGAATGGAGTCCTGACCTAGCGGGCAGCTGTGCAGCCGTATAACTGCACTGAGTAACACTGGAGCCCACAGTACGACCGCTGATAAAAAGAGGGGGGAGAAGTCTCTCTAGGTCTTCCAGTAAATCTAGATCAGGGATATGTCTGTAATAGCAAAAGGATTCACAGACTGAACCAGAAAGGATCTCTAACTCTAGGAACTGAATAAAAATGCCAGCATAAAACAAACAGTAATGGCCACATTTCCATCCCCAAAGCAGAAAACCAGATTTTGGCTTGCAGAAGGAGGCAAAGGAATTACCCTTTGTTACAGTGTTTTCTTTACAAGATCATCTCAGGAGGGCAGGAGGAAAAATCGTGCTTAATTGAAAGGAATACTAAAAAAAAGATACAATGACAATATAACAGCCTGAACTCCCAAACTCTTATTCTCAGTCAAACCGGACCATCCACAGGTAGCCCACGCTGGGCTCCAAGAGCAATACCTCACATGCAAGCATTTCTCCTGCCAGTGCTCATCTCTCATGTAACCTCAGGCACTTGTCGTTGCTCCTCACCTGAGCCACACGACAGCTGAGCCTGCGCCTGGCCGCATCCTGTGCCGCTCAGGACCCCAGCCTGGGGACTGGCCTTCCCGCCTTGACCTCGGACCTGTCTCCGTGCTATAGACTCGCCTGGTGGTCTGGGCTCTCAGGTGACTTCAGACTCTCCATGTTCGCGTATCGAGGGACCGCACCTCTGGCTGGTGTCGCACTGCCCCGTCTCACTGTCCGTCACGGGGCAGCACCGCTCCTGCTGCCCCTGGACAGGCAGCAGCACCAGCTGCCTCCACCCCTCTCCTTACCACCTCTCCGTGCAAAGCACCTGCCCGGGATTTCCAACATCTCCAAATCTGGTGATCAGAGCTTCTATGCAAATGCTTACTGAGGGCCAACACTGCGCATCGAGGAAAGTGCAGTGGGTTTGGCACGTCCCCAGACCTCCTCACGGCAAGTTTGCCGCCACAGCAGAGCCATGGTGCCTCCACTCTCATCCATGGTGGCAAGATACCTGGAACTATTTCACCAAACCCTGATATTTTCCCTCTCCACTCATGATTCTCTTTCTGCTTACTTTTCTCTGTTGTTTTTAAGCTACCTAATTTTCAGGTAGTCAAAATTTTAAAAAACATAAGACCAAACTAAATAAACTGATTTAAAAATAGATTAAGCTGAGTAACTAAAACACTGAAAAAAAATAGTCACTCACTCCCAACATATCCACTGACTCGCCTTTGCAGTATACTTGAAAGAAATGCAGATTTTAAAAGTAGAATCAAATGGGTTTGTAAGTTCATTTTTAGAAAATTAAGGCCACCAGTTTTCACTAAGAAGTCTCCAACCATTCCTACTTAATGTTTTAAAGAGGGAGAAAGATGGGGGTGTTAGGGCAAAGGTTGGACTCGATGATCCCAGAGGTCTCTTCCAACCAAATCGATTCTGTGATTCTCTGTCTGTAGCAACAACTAATCAAAGAGCCTGAGCTGTAAATTGTCCAAAACCAGAATACATCCTTCAGCCAGGCTTATAATTGATGCCAGCTATTTGGAGCAGCAAATAAAAAAGTCTTACCACTTCTCTCCCACGTGAAGTTTTTGGCATTTCAGATCTATATTGGCCTTACGATCTTAAAGCGTAAGTGCTATCTGACATTGACTGATAGGGCAACTGTTACCCCAGGCTTTTGCTATTATCCCACTTAAATAAGGAAGACGGGAAGTATGGCTTGTAACAGAAGTCCCACCAGTTCAGCTGAGCAAAGCCCATGCAGTGACCTGAGGACAACTAATGTCATCTCCAAGGAGTGACTCCAGGGCTAGGCTCACTCTCAGCATCTTCAGGTGGGAAACTCCATGTGTCCCCAGCATGGGCGAGCAGTCGGGCTGAGGAAGTCGTTCATCACAACCAACCACACTCAGCCAACTTTTCAAGTCCAGCTTCAACTCAATATCAATTAAGGTTAAAAAGTAAAAACCACCAAGTTTCTTTTCATCCTCTTGAGCTCTGACTTAGCAAGTTCCTACTACATTTGCAGCAGGGTTGCAGACAATAATCAGCATTCTTCAATTAGCGGAGCAGCAATATTAATGCTGAAATGCCCAAAAGACCAGTATCAATAACTTTACTGCCAATACATGAGACAGTGGTGAGATGTTTGTCCCCAGGGTGGAACATTCCCAGCAGACTCAGATCCACATGATCACCTCAGGGCAAGATGACTGGGGACGGACCATGTCCTCACCCACACACCAGTGAGGAGATCTGTTGGCAAACGAACCCACCATCACCAGTCCCACCATCACTCCTGGGAGAGTGGGCAGCTGGTGCACATGTTCAGCATCAATACCTGCCCGAAACACCAGCACGGACCCTGGGAGAAAGAGTACGAGTGGTGGCAGGGAGCATTTGGGGAGCATGTGGGGAGATTAGTACCTGACACCAAAGCCACTGTAGTTCCCTTCACTGGGAAACACTCCTGTAAAAGCCTTGGTTACAGACTGAGTGTAGTCAGGAGCAGCAAAAGCGTGAAGTGCCAAAAATCCCCAGACCGACAGGAGAAAATGGGCAAAAGCACCTCTGTGTTGTTGCTAAAGACTGCTGTAAATGTAGAAACATACAGATAAGGACATTGTGAAAGCCTGCTGCAGTATCCCCCAAATGTTGCCAAGCCAAATCTTGCATTACAGAAAGATTTCCAGCTGTCTTACTTCAAAATGAATTGTTTCCTGTCACTAAGGCAAAGCTGTCGCACGCCAAAGGAAAAAAAAAAAAGGCCAAATAAAATCTGCTGCCTCTCATTAGATCAAAGGTTGGCAGCAGAGATAAGCCGCCACACAAAACAACGTTTATTCAGAAGAGCAATTGACTACAAAGTCATTTGTCACTTTTGATAAAACTACAGTTGTAAAATGAAGATAATGGAAATCAAGTTACCCTAATGGTAATAAAATATTTGTAAACTAAACTTGATCATTTTGACTATAAAAAAGACATTGAAATAATTTAACTGCAGAGAATAAAATTGAAATGAGTCTGTAATTACATAGACTTTCAGCATCTTCTCCTTTATGAAATAGACTAACTGCTCATGTCTCTCACATTTCCAGCACCATACTCTGCAAAACGAAAGATTAGAAATAGGTACCAGATGTACAGAAAAGGGGCCTGCAGCAACATTTCAGAAGTGATGCATACATTTCTTCCCGTTTCTCCTTCTTATTAGTAGCACGCCAAGTGTCATATCTCATTAACCAAGTAAGCCTGTATGCCAGTGAAACTTCACTGAGTCAAGAGAAGGGACAGAGCACTATTAATGACATCACTGAATCTCAAAATCCTCCTTGTCACCATCAAGGAAAACACTGGAGGATTTTTGGTGACTTTGACAAACCAGCATGCTGGCAAAATACATATTGATGTGGCCTGATGTGGCTTTCTTATCCCACGACCTGCCTTCACAGGTTTGAAGAAATCAACGTAAGGATTGCAGGAAATTCAGCATTTTTCTCTAACCTCTCAGGTTTCTTTGTATTCTGTTTTGACCCATTT
This sequence comes from Cariama cristata, assembly GCF_000690535.1. NCBI lineage: Eukaryota > Metazoa > Chordata > Aves > Cariamiformes > Cariamidae > Cariama > Cariama cristata. The sequence continues at coordinate 4,490 of NW_009602160.1, forward strand.
TCTAATGATTTTCCTGGAACATTTCACATTAAACAAGCTCCAGGGCCATCAGCTGAAACGCGTGCCAGTCCCAAAGGAAAGACTGCAGGGACGTGAAGAGTGCCTTGGTAGACTGACTCATCCTTGGATTCCTCTTGCTGCCGTTTCAGATTTTATTTTATTTCAAATTAAAGCCACACAAGTTTCTCCACCATATCTAGGATTCTAGGAGAGTCAAATCTCTCTGATCTCAGAGCAAGCCAGTGCATCTCACAATTTTGCACATGCCTTTCACCCAGATCAGAACTAAGCCATGCTAAAATCAATGACTGTGGTACTTCATTCACCTCAGGGGCATTGCTCCCTCAGCCCCACCCTATACGATAAACAAGGATGTATTTTGAAACTGGATGACCTGACCTACCGCACAGGAAATTTCTCCATTTCTCAAATGACTTTGTCTGCAGGGTCTTGCTTGTCATGTGTCAGAAACTTACAGAGAAAATCTAGACCTTATGGAAAATGGCAAGAAACCAAAAAGTGAAGCCAACACAAAGGCATGCCAAAACTCTTGCCAGCAAGGTTTTTATAGCTGTATTTTAAAACATTTTTCACAGGCTTAGTTGGTTGGTGGTTTTTTTATTAAAAAGGCTGTGATTAGCACTGTACTGTCAATGCTCCTGCCATTGAGGAGGGAACTCGGAACAGCAGCTCCTGAGAACATCAGGGGACTCCACAAATCCTGGAAGTCCACCGTATTCTTTGAAGTACAACTATAAACCAAACTATCAGTTACTGTCCTGAATAGTTAATGTTAATATTGAAGTAGCTAATAAGGGTGCTTAGCAGAAAAGAACAATTGTCCTCCAATTCTGCAACAAAATGAGATGTCAGTAAGCAAATATTTTATCTCCTGTATTCTTATTTGGGGAATTCCATCTTTTTTGCTTTTTGCTTTGAGACTGTCTCTATACATATGTTTCTGATAATTATGTATGTGTGTTGGTATACAAAACTTTTTGCAAAGACAAAGGATGAGCTCCACACTTTGAACACAAGTGGGCTGAGGTTCCCTGCCCTAGCACAGAGTTCCTGTGAGGACCTGAACACAGCACACAGGGTGCTCCTGCATTGCTGTCAGAAATATGGTTTCAGTATATGTAGGCAAACTGAAAATCAGCTTTAATCCCGTGAAGCTGCATGGAAACAGACATCAGCAAAGCCACAGTCTCAGCTGGGGTTGCGCACAGTTGAGCTTGACTGCTGGGCTTTGCTGCCAGCAGTGCTGGACCAGGCACACTGGAGATGGGTCATGCGATTGCTCTTTCTCTCGTTCTAATCGTCCAGAGCCAAAGACACTCACAAGGCAGAAAGGCCTGAAAATGAAGAGGTTTATGCTTTTCAGTGGAACCCAAATGGCACCACACAAAATACGTTTCCTCTCAAGGCTGAACTTCCTGTGAAAGTCTCTTGAATGTGTTGCGGTCCCTATCTCCGTTCAGTGTCAACCTGTCTTCTCTTTATCACTGTACCTCAAATCCCCTCTTGTAAAGGGAAACTATACCAACACAGTCCTCCCTTTAACCTCTCTTTGGGGTTGGACCATGCCATGCATACAGAGATAGACTTGTGCAGGTCCAGCAGGCCTCGTAAGCATATGCCTAATACCATGCATATGAGGACCAGCTCCTGCCCTGTAAACAGCCTGCCCACTCTCTGGGGCATGAAAGAGATTTTAGGAAGCCCTGTCTGATTGGAGCTGCTCCAGGGAAAGCCAGGCCAAATGTCTATTTGCTGAGTACTGAACTGGAAACGATGGGGATCAAAGTGCAGTGGTACCCCTCTAGCTTCCCTTGGAGTCAACTCTTGCCCAGCCAGGGTTATAACCTCTGGCTCCAGGCTGGTGTCTGCAGATCATCTTGGGTGACTCTGCGCAATGGTTCACAGGACTGTGGGGAATCTTTGCTGTGGCACAGTATGACACAAACAGAGCCAGCTGGGGTGCAGCCACGGCCAGTTTAAGCGTCTTTCATCCTAAGGGTAGACAAGCCCATTGAAGAAGCATTCAGATGCTATACTGGCACACAGCCCTCAAAAGCACAGCTCTCTGCAGGTGCAAACACCCCACCAGCATCTGCCAGCTGCAGGAGGCAGGACAGAATAACCGAGCATGTTATCTGATTCAGTGAAATGTTATTTTTCCAATTACAACTGGCTGGTTTTATACCTTCTTAAAATATCATCCTGCAACATCTAAAAGAGATGCAACTGTATTTGGGGGTTATCTTTTTTTCTTCCCCAACTGAAGAAAATCATAGTAATCTCTGGAGTGAAAACAGTGATATGCCAGATCAATCAACTCATAACCCTAATTCACCTCAAAAAATTAAATCCCTCGATCAATTTTACTGAAAAAAAATAAAAATCACATGCTCTGGAATAAAATCTAAGTGAATTAGCAAGACATGCACAGATGCACAATCCACCCAATCAATCATAGCCAAATCTAACATACAATTAGTCACTCACAAGCACCAATGAGATCTCACACCCTGTTTTATTTCCTTGTGCAAAACCTGGTATTTATTCATGTCCTAGAAGTTTCTAAGTGATATTGTAACATTAATTTGTCCCAAGTCACATCAGAGAAAATTTGGTCAATAATATGCTAAACATCAATTTCAGCCTCTAACAAAACAATCCATGAATCCAGGATACTGAGACTCATCAAATGTACCTGGTGCCAATGCAATTATTCAGCTTTGACCGCTCATTCTGGCTTGAGCAACATGCTCAATTTTAGTCCGAGTCTCATGACTTTGACACAGGAAAAAAAAAAATGCTGTCACTAGTAGTAGGAGAAGAAACAATAGACTACTACACAAAGCAATACATCCTGATTTTGTCACGGGACTGACCGAAGCAGTGAAGCTCAGACGGGTAAATGTGGGCTACAGCCCAGTGCTGCTCAGCCTGCTGCTCTTCACAGCACACACCGCTGCCAGGGCCACCCTGGGCCAACAGAAAAAGACCGATTAATTTCAGAGGCATTGGCTCAGTCCCGAAGTTTCTCAGCGCTGATGCTGGAGGCCCACTGAATCAGACCATGCCAGAGAAGTGTCTGGCATACACCAAGAAATAAAATATATGCAGTCCAAAACTAAATTATAGGCCAAGAGATTAATTTTGAAGAATGTATTTTTAAAGAAGATATATACATATATATATAAGAACATATATATCAGGCACAGAACACTGCTATAAACACACCTCAAGCCTGCTGTCAATATCTTAGAATGAAGGACTGCTATGATGTATGGTTTGTTTTCCTCTTCTAAATAGCCAGAGGACCTATGTTCGGCATTTATCAGTTTGCCTCTTTCTAGTCCTTAAAATAAAGTACGTATAAAAGAGGAGACTGAATGAAGTGCTTCACAGAGCCTTGTTTCCAGCTATAACCTAAATGAGTTTTGCACATGAGTGGAATCATTTACTGCTTATTTAACTTTGCAAGTGCTTTGGAACATCTCTTGTAACACTGACTTTGTTTTTCTCTGCTTGGTTGCTGCTTTGACTGCCTCAAGCAGTTTCCCTCTGCACAGTCACAAAAAGGTACGTGGTCTTCTAGGTTTTATAGTCATTGAGCGAGGGTTGTCAATACAGCACTGCAGGGCAGACCTCTCAAGTCTGCAAAACCTCTCCACCAGCCCAGCTCCATCTGTGCCAAGCGGGGCTTGTTCAAAGCACCTGATGGATGCAGCGCTTGGAGAGCCCGGTGCTGCTGTAAGGTGTTGTAGCACTTTCATCGCTGCTCTAACAGTGGGCTTAAACTGCCAAAGAGCATCGCCTCCTGAGCAGTGTGCCAAATACGAATGCAGTCGGAGATTTTTTGCTTTTTCCTTCTCTGTAGGCTGAACTCTGAGGCTTATCACACCCCCGCCTGTGGTGGCCAAGGGCTGCACGCTTTTAAATTACACTTCTGGTAACCATGGTGAAATGCGTGGTCCCATTTCTTATGAATAAAGCCCTTCCCAAACATCTTCTAATGTGACTGCCCATGAGCAAAAACTTATTCTTTCACTTCCTTTCCCTCCCTGCTCTCAGCTCTGATGCATCAGAGCCACATGGAAAAAAAAAAACAATATTGCTCACAGTTGTGAGGTGTAAAACTGCAGTCAGTGCAAGGAGGACAGTCCGTACAAAGCATTCACATATATTTGGCTAAAATAACCCTTTTTTGTCCAAGCACATTCACTCTCAGGAATCTTGATTTTTCTGAACATCTTTGTGTTCATTACAACTCTCAAATTTAGGATTTGGTCTTGACTTACAATTTCTATTCACAGGTCAAATATTCAGCTCTAACAGTTTTATCATCAATCTCCTACGAACACTCTGTTTCCCTTTTAATTCTCCCCCATTTACCCAATTAGCATTCTGTTAATTAGATACTGAAAGTGCCTTTACTTTCTTAAAAAAAACTTAACCCTTGATTTATACATGTACTTCTGCAGGCTGTTTCAATGAGATTAGAGTTTGCACACAGGTTTTTGTCCTTGTTTTGTAGACATTATTCTGTGGAAATGTTGCAGTATAACATCAGACTTGCTGTCTGCCATTTATACTGAAATTTTGCCTAGCATAGTTTGACTGCTGAGATAATTAACAGTCTTTAGTAACCACGATTCCCTGGCTGGGAACTTCAAAGAGAGTAGTAGTTTTATATTCTTTCTGTGACTTGAAATAGCAGACAGTTACTACAACATTACATGATTTGGAAGTGGAAGACTGTCCAGGAACCATTAATTGAAGCTGGCTAGAGGGGCTCCACCAAATCTACCTAGAGTCAAGCTTTGTATAGGGAAAGGATTATATGATTTTTCTAATTTCCTTTCTGTTTCCATCTGCACTCTGTCAAACCCAAATTATTGTATTAGCCAGCTTGCATTACAAAACCTTACCGTGTGCCCATCTCAGAACCACCCCGTGCTCAGTGTGACTTCCAGCTGAGGGCTCTGCCTTCTACCAGGCTTACACAGCTCCGTTCGCACCTCTGCTCGGTCTGAGGCAGTACCAGGATTTGTACCTGTGTGCAAGCACAAAAGCATGGTATTTCAAGACCCTTCACGGGTCTTCAAACCCCCTGAGAAATACCTCAAAGCATTTACTTTCTGTTCTCCTACCTCTTCATTTGTATGTGGCATACCTAAAGAATACAGAACAGATGTTGCATAATAACATGAGGCACAGCAATTAGAGCACCTTTCTATGGCTTCAGAGGTGTGGGTATGAGTTTTTGCTTATGTGGCACAGTGTGTGTGTGTAAATAAATACGGGTGAAAGCAAGAAAGAGGAAAATGTTATATGGCTTCCCCCAAAACCAAAGATGTCATTTTACCCTTTCTGTCAAGACACCTGATGTGAACTTGAGAACGGTGTGAACCCCAGGTCACAAGAAGCAAAAGCTATTCTCAATTTTAGAGAGCAACTTTCTCAATAATTACAAAATAACTCAAAATTAAAGTCCTTATTTTGTCCTACATCCCACTACTGCTCCTTGGCTGCAGGCTGTATCATCTCCACGTTCTCACTGTCTCAAAGCCCTCACTTGGTTTTTGGTGAGCCTCTTCTTCACAATGAGGCAGGGCAACAGCATTGCTTTGCTGAGCTCTAAGCAACACAGTCTGAGCTTTCTCCATTCTAAATTTCTGAGGATTTCGAGAGTAGGGAAAAGCTTCCCCCCACCCAGCTCCGCCCCCCCCCCCTTTTTTTTTTTTTAAATGAGAACATGGCTAAGGAAGTACATGGTTAATTAATTAATAAGCATATAGTTATGTAGCACTGCATACTGTATAGAACACTCTGTATACACATCTGATGAAACTATTACAGACCAGAAAAGGCTTCTTATTGCAAGAAGCTCTCAAAGTAGGTAAAGGAGTCTTAACATAAAATCACATCTGTATAAATGCATTAGTCAACTCTCACTGCCATTTTATTCAGCAGACACAAAGACTACTGCACTTGTACAGCAGCCCCGTATCTGTTTTTCTGATCTATGTACATTTGTACATCAAACATGAGAATTTACCTGAAGCTTACAGGAAGTCATCAGTTTATTATAAAGTTTTTCATCCAACTAAAGAAGACGAATAGCACCACATAACTCAGGTGACCAGGTGGAAAAAAGCCAACAGACACAGTGTTTGATTTACAGCAAATCCAACAGCTGCAGATTTTTTAGACAAATTATTCCCAGCACAATTACAAACAATGAATGAAGGCACAAATATAACAATTTGTGAGGCATTTTGAAGAGGAGAGAGAAAAAAAAAAAAAAAAAGAGGGGAATTTCATTAAAAATAATGCAGCCAGCCTTAGATTTAGAATGTAAACATCCATGTTGTCAAAGCAGCAGAATTTCCTTTTCCTACACCTTTCATGAGACTCAGCCCCAAAGTTTTGCTTACCATTTAAACATATTCCACATAGGTTTCTTCAGCTGGAAGACTGTTGCTGCGTATGTTGCCAGTGCATTTGAGATAATCCAGAAGTTGTTTTTCCCAGAGACATTAAAAAAAAAAGCAACATCATTACTTTTTCTATTTACTGTGAAACCCAAACGAAATATTTCAAATGTATCATTTACTGAAGCAAAAAGGGGGAAAAAAAAGCACATTATGCTTTTGGTAATAAATTTTCAGCTTTTTTCTCAGATGGATTCATCAAAGACATATCAAGGAGCTTTGGGAGGAGTTACAGGACTTTTAATAGTATAAAAAGTCAATTTTCTCTGTGTTTGCAATAGATTTGATGTAGCCTTTAGGATTTTTTTGATGCACAATTTTAACTCTCTAGAGAAAATATGGCCGTTTAAATAATCTAAACAGGACTAATACGTTTCTTTGGTATTAGCTGCTTTTTCATTGTTCATAAGAATTCAAATAATATGTGCAAAATGTGCAAAAATATTTTCTCAATATTTATGGCACTGGATATTATCTGTAATTCATGACAAAGATAGCTAGACTGACTCCAAACAGCAGTCTAGCATTCATGGTCAACATCAGACATTTGGGTTGAAGAAACCATATAGTAAGTCCCAGGAAAAAAAAAAGTTTCCTCCTCATCTCCAAGTTCAGATCTCCTTCTCAGCTTTGCCTTTGTTTTGGTTGTTCACAGCTGACCCTGTGAATAGCTTCATGGTCTGCACCCAAGTCCTTTCAAAATCCTGCT
>NW_009602160.1:11735-20536 GCF_000690535.1 Cariama cristata
AGTTTCAGAACAAGTGACACTCCCTGGCAATGAGGCCCACTCCACTCGCCGCTGCCGGTACCTACTGAGTTAAAAAGGGCAGGTATTGAACTGAACCACCTCTCCATCTCACTGACTGTCCCCTTGGGTTTGAGTGAACAAAAAGGGGATCTCTGAATAGCAGCTGAAGATTTCACTCCGAAAGTTATTCAAGATGTGATACAGAGGTACTATCCGATATCATTTCAGGTGAAAGTACTCTGAAAGAATAGTAAAATCATTAAGATTTCAGTGCATGTGTCCTTTTTTCCCTAGCAGAAGAATCCAGATACTTCAAGCTCTTCAAGAAAGGGACAGTAAAAGGTGAATGGCAAAAGCTTGAGCAAAGGGTCAGTGGCAGGTCCCTGCTTGATTACCTCTTTGAAATCCAGGCAGCAGGGGATGGAAGATGTCAAAGGCTGCACAATCACCTCTGCTGAGCATCTAATCACCAATGAGTCTGATCAGTGGAGAATATGAGGTGAAGAACCAGGAGAGGTCACTAAGCAGGAACTACAAAGTGAATCACGCTGCTTTACACAGAAGGCAAAATAAAAAAAAAAAGGATCAAAAAAACCCTCAGCCTACAGAAACTGTGGTAAAGGAGATGGGGAAAACAAAGAATTAGTAAAACACCTAGGAGGGAGGGTGAAGAAACAAAAATGGCAACAAAGAAGATCTAAACACTTTTGCCAAGTCTGTGAGAGCTCACTGACTTTAGAGAACGACTTCTCACAGAAACTGTTTCCTCTGATGGCACAGAGTCACTGAGGTAGGTAAGAAAGGATAGGTCATGGGTCATCTTCTGGCCCTGAAAAAGAAGAAAATGGCACAGAAAATGTTAATTAAAAAAATATGCAAGTATCTTCTCAAAGAAGTGGGGAGAACAGGTGGGAGACACCTCGCTAAAGCCCAGGGCATGTGATCACCCAGAGGCTGGCATGGTTTCACCCGGGCAAGCAGCCCTGCCTCACTGGGGGAGCGATGTGTTCAGAGTTAAAGTAACTTCACTGACCAAGAGCGCTGCAAAAAGCATCACCCCTGCCAGCTCCTTGGTGTCTGCCCAGGTCACGCTGGGAGAAGGGAAAGTGTGTCTGTGCTTCAGCAACCTTGATGCAAACTCCAGCCCGCCTCACACCTTAGCTGCATACTTTCGCTGGTTTAAAGGACCACGTTGCTCTATTCACCGGTGGTGTGGAGGCATGCTTTCCACCCTGTCTACAGTCCTACCTGCACAGTGCCATCCAGCAAACATCTGTAATTGGCAGATGTGGGGATGCACACCATTAGGTCTACCAGAGCACTGTATGTTCCTGTGTCTCCAGGAACAGGTTTCATAGCAGATGCGCTGGTATAACGCCATCACATGGTGAAGGCAGGGAGAAGAGGATGAAGGCTCTTCAGGGTCATGGCCCCATCCCTACCATATGGTTCAGGACGTCCCCACATTGGGATGAGCAGGGCTCATGGGGAAGAGATGCTGGCAGGTCCCTTCCCTGCCCCAGGCCAGGCTACAGCCCCTCACACTTTGCTTTTCTTCGTGAGGAATAGGCAGACAGCAGTAATTTAAAACATGCATAAAAATAATTGGTTTTCCAGTAGATCGGCATGCCTGTGGTCAAGGGGGATTTGGGAAAGCAATATATGCACATGTGAACGAGCACATGCACTCCAGTCTTGTAGGGACTGAGAATTACATTTCCAGAATTAAAATGGAAAAAAATGAGACTCCATTTAATGATGGTCACAGGTTTTGCTCTCCGTTCCCAGATAAAGCTGGGTAACCACAAGACATCTTCACTTACGTTGTTAAAGTCTGTATTTATCATGATCTGTGGCAAGTTCAGAAACAAATCGCCATACAACAAGATGGATACTTACCTCTGGATTGCTTTTACCTTACCAAGCTTCAGCAAACGTGCTGATGTGTAAAAGGTACTTAGTGGCTAATTGGATGTTTATCAACACAGTATTTAGGCAGTACTATTGTTTTTTCCCAGTTACAAGTTGCACGTTTGTTTCACAGTGTTTTCACTGCTTGTATGACTGCTAAAACTATATATCCAGGATAATGAGTTTTCTAGTGGTTTTGAAAAGTTATTTAAATGCTGATTTCAGAAGTACTGTTTGTAACCTCTGTTAGGACTGCAGAGAAAGCACAATTTATGAGAGGTTTATATCGGCGTAAATCTATGGAGCTTTGTTGAAGCATTGCATTGAGAGCAAAGTTTGCCACTCATTTGACTAGATACCCACAAACCACTGACCTAGCTAAAAAGTAACCTGCAGCACAACAAACTGACAGGGACAGAAAAGCATCTCAGTTAAATGTGAGCCCTAAGTCCCTTTAAGGTTCTTTTTCTCTCATTTCCCATCACCACTGTTAGAGTTTGGAGGAAATTTTCCACATTCAGTTTGGTTTCAACCCAACTCAAAAGTGCTTCTGCAAATGGAGTTTGCTATTCGGTAAGCCTGCTCCCGCATGGCAGCGGAGGGCAATGGATGAATCTTTGCTTCTGGTTTACAATAAAGCCAAGGTCTGTAGCCAGGTATGTGGCTGGGCTGCTGGATGACAGCATGTAAGTCACTCCATCTTTCTCTGCTTCAGATTCCCACCTGCTTGGAAGTCAACTGACTCTTTTTCAAACTCTGAAATTCTGTAGTCAAAGTCCTTGAAATGGTTGGGTCTTATTTTTATAAGAAGAAACATAGCCTTGTGCATATGCAGTGGGTGCAGAGTAAGGAGTAGTGCAGCAAGTCTTACCCTGGCTCTGACGCTGCCCTCCTCTGTGGCTCAACTCACCTCTCTTTACCTTCCTTTCCTATGCGTGGTGTGGTACTTGTTGTGTGTTTGGTATTTAGCCCTGATGCACCTCCTACCTGAACATTGTGCTAAATCTTGCTGTCTACCATGTAAGAAAGACTCTGAATCACAGAAAGGTTGAGGTTGGAAGGCACCTCTGGAGGTCGTCTGGTCCAACCTCCCTGCTCAAGCAGGGCCACCTACAGCCAGTCACCCAGGACCACTTTCAGATGAGTTCTGGATATCTCCAAGGATGGAGACCACAACCTCTCTGGGCAACCTGTGCCAGTGCCCGGTCATCCTCACAGGAAAAGAAGTGTTTCCTGATGTTCAGAAGGAATCTCCTGTGCTTCACTTTGTGCCCATCGCCTCTGGTCCTGTCACTGAGTACCACTGGAAATATCCTGGCTCCATTCTTTTTGCACCCTCCCTTCAGGTATTTGTACACATTGATGAGATCTCCCCGAGTCTTCTCTTCTCCAAACTGAACAATCCCAGCTCTCTCAGTCTCTCCTCATAGGAGAGGTGCTCCAGCACCGTAATCATTTTTGTGGTTCTTGCTGGACTTTCTCCAGTAGCTCCTTCTCTTGTACTGGGGAGCCCAGAAGTGGATGAACATCTACAAATAGCTGAAAAAAAAAAAGCTGTAATAATTACAAAAGACAAAATAACTTAGAGTTAGAGACTTCAGGATTCTTATGGTTTACTCACCTACTGGTTTACTTGTCTCCTTTACCAAGAAGAAAGTTAAGGGTGAAGCTTAATCACAATTTTTAGGGATCAAGATAGGAAACACAATATTATGAAAGTGCTTGTCAATTCATCAGATGAGTGTAACAAGACCAAATGACGCAATCTAAAAGGGGACAGGAGAGAAATGAAGTGCAGTGCAATTATTTGTTTAACAATGGCAGCAATTAGCTGCTGAAAAATTTACCAAGTGTTCTGGTTGATTCTCCGTAGCTGGTGATTAAATCAAGATTGGATTTTTTTGTCTTCTTTGAAGTCTTGTTCCAGTTCATATAAAAAGTCCTAGGGCCTGTGTCATGCAGTAAGTCAGACAAAATGATCACAACGGTCCCTTCTGGCTCGATCATCTATTATTTTATATGAGATGACATTCGCTGTTCTGGTGATTAGGCAATTAACGTTGCAAAATACCAGAAAATTCCTAAAACTCAGTAGTTCTGAAAGCCTTGAGTTAATCTTTGCATCAATCTCAGAACAAAATCTGAACACAAAATCACCACTGTACCTGTCTCTAAAACAAGCCAGAAACAAGACAGAGAAGAATTTGGTAGCTTAAATGACCATTTGGTGTATCCAGCCTATCTCACTTTGTGCTAATCAGGAGTAGCACCTGTATGCCAAACACAGGCTGATAAAATCTCTGTACTGCTGACCATGATCAAGTGTGGCAGCCAGATTTGATTATAAGAAACTGAAGCATCTCTAAAGGAAAAGTGTTACAGGGTTCTTTATCCTAACACAACTGCTCAGAGTGGAGAGGTTTGCATTTACTTTGGAGAAGATTCCTTTTAAAAAAAGTCTTTTAATATAACTAGGAGCTGGAATAAATTGACTAGCGGAGGTCAAGTTGCCACAGCAATGATTTATTTGGCTTCTAGAGACAGGCTACCAAATGTACCAAGCAAGAGCAACTTTTCTGAAATAGCCTTGGTAATAGGTTTCTGAGGGAGACGTCTCCCTGAAAGCAAAGTGCTCTGATGCCGTTTACCAAGGTATGCCACGAAAGGACAGGAAGGCATTAGAAAAGAAAATACAACATATGTTAATCATTTGCAATTCAATCACTTCTCTGTAAAGCTAGGAAATGAATAATTTTGTGTAATGCTAAGCACAAGGCTGTGACTTCTTGCAGACAGTCCTTGAACTGAAACAATAAAGCAAGCAGCATGCTGCTTGTCATTCTACCGCAGCCCTTGAGAGAGCCAAAATAAGCTTTAGGAAATTTCATGTCTAATTTTCAGGCTTGGCTGCTATCAAGAGATTGAGGAACCTGAAGAATTTCTCTACTAACGAGTCAGTTTTAGTACCTTCATGTTATTTACCAGACCAGACCAAACATCCAGCCCAGAACCAGAACCATAGCACTGCGGGAAGGTTTGGGTGGCATGTGACTGTGGATGGAGACCTGCACAGCAAGACTATGCCACCTCCTAAGCTGACATCAAAATAAGCAGTTTCAGAGACGACATGGATTTATTTTACAAACATGGAGTATAATGTTCCCAAAGCCATGGGCAATCCCATATATAAAGCCTGTGTCTTTCCCACTACACTATGACAGAAGGAAGTGGGAGCCAAACACCCACTCCTGTTTGCAACCCATCTCTGTTTACACTCACAGCTGATATATACACAGTCCCATGGCCATGGAACCATGGCCTCTGGAGGTCTCACAAACTAGTCAGAAGGATACCATGTAAACCTATGAACAGATATTTTTTTTTTTTGTTTAATTTGGTGCATATCACCACTCACTGGGGGTAGCGGCACTGGTATAAGCAACCACTGCCAAGGACACCTCTCACCCCACTTAGAAATGGTTTCTCTGTTCCTCCTGGCAGCCAGGTTTAGAGACCATCTGTTTACATTGCTGCCAGTTACATACACAGAGGCACAGGACAGCAGGAAGCCCATTACTCCCCCAGCCAGTTTCTAGAGCCCCTGTTCTTCATTTCTTCAGTGAAAATCCAGATCTAGACTGAGGCTTTTGGAAGATTACATAGTCCCTAAGTACATCAAGGTAAGAAGTGCAGTGCCTCAGCAGGACCAGCTCATCCCCACCTCAGCCAAGGCTGGAACTAAGTCCCTTTGATGACGCATCATTTTAGCTCATTTGCTACAGCCCAATGAATTAAAAAAATTATATAACAGGGTGAGAAAAGATCCTGGAATTAAAATTTAAACTGTGTTTGTTTATAAGCCAAGCAAACAGCAGTATCACTTACTGTGTCCCAAAACCCCTGCCAATCAGCACACAGACAGCTATATCTAAGTCCTTTCTCCTCACATGTACCATCAACTCTTCTCTCCCCTGCTCTTAGGCATCACCTGTTTTGCCTGTTCCATTATACCTGCTGGAAATTTTTGAAAAGGAAAGCTTAAAAAAGGTTGAAATAAAAAAAAAATTCTTTCACTAATATACCATTCTCAGGCAATAGAAGAAAGTCAACTAGTGAGGGAAGCTCACGCGCACACACATCCTAAAAATGTAAATAGAAGAGGTTCTTAGTTTGGCAGAAATCCCGTTAGTGAGACTGCATATAAACACAGGAATTTTGAGACCAGCCCGGCTCGGGTGTGCACATACACGTATCGGCTGAAAAAAAAAAACCATCTGTGCCTGCCTGCGGTCCCAAAGCAGAGCTGGTCCTCAGTGCACAGGCACCATGCAACCCTTCCCAGCAGGGACCCAGGGCGGCAGAAGAGAGCCCAGAATTGTCCTGGCAAATGGGAGGAATGCCTCAAGAGGGAGAAGGATGCAGCAGGGACAAACACACAAAGCAGGACAGTAGGCAGGAGCACATCGGCTGGGGAGGAGCTGCTGCGTGGCAGCTCAGCAGAGCATGGGCTGGGGCTCTTGCCAAAGCAAAGCACGAGCCCATGATGTCTGGCTGGCACGAGAAAAGTGCACATTATACAAAGGTAAGTAAGCACAATGATGTAATTTTTCTGTTCCTCAGCTATGTCAGACTGCTGTATGCATTGCTCTGAACCGCAGTCCTGAAAGCAAATACAGACCAACTGGGCACAACACAGGAGAGTACCACGAGTGGCCTAGGGAACGCATCCTCCGACGGCAGGTTGCAAGCTGAGTGAAGTGGGGCTGTTTTCCCAGAGGAAGAAAACACTTGGTGGTAGAGGAAGGAGGGGCAACAGCATTCTTCAAGCTCATGAAGGTGGCGAAGAGAAAGGGAAAAATCTGTTCTCTATGTCCGCAGGAGATGAGGCAAGAGGAAACAGATTTAAATCGTGCAAGGAAAATAGCTAGATAAGCAACTGGAAAACTCTGAAAGGAAATCCTTAAGACTAACACCCCTGAAGTACATCCCATCCTCGGGCTAGCTACAGTATATTTCAACAATTACAACATTCAGAAAGCACAGACAACATAAAACACACATACATACACAAAGCACATACAAATAGGTATAGGTACATGATAACTATGTACAGCATCAACTGATGTCTGAAAAAAGCACTTAGCCTAAAGTCTCAATTGCAGCATTATTTTTGTGAGGACCAAAGGTCAAATTTACAAGGTACAAAGGCATTCAGCTGAATTTAGTTCATTTTCAGAGGGAACTGGATGCAAAACTCTTTTCACTTAAAATCCCACATGCTTTCCCCCTCTGATTTTCCTTTTCCCCTCTAATAGGTTTTGTCTATGAATGCCAAAAGCGTAGAGACAATACCTAAAATAACCTGAAGTGCACACACTCTTAGCAGTTATAGGTAAATGAGGGTGCCCAGGACATTTGCAGAAAGCCTGTCAAATACTAGGGAATAGTTGTGTCAAACCAAGACCTCTCCATTTCTGTGTGGAGCACTGGCTCACATCCAGTTCAGAGTAGCTGAAAGTCATTTCTCTCTGATGTTGTTTAAAAGCCTAAATGCAAGGAAATGAGAGTCTGAGTTCCTTTCCCAGTGAGCAAAAGTGTCAAAAAGCCACCATCAGAGCTAGATCTAAATGGTGGTGCCAGTAGGGAAGTGAGGAAATAGATGGGGAGATGCAATACCCTGCCTCCTGTGGTACTTGTTACAAAACTTTCTGCAGCAGGGCTCCAACTCCAACTTTCAGGGCACTGAATTTCATTTGTTTCCCACCTACATCAAAATCCCCCACACTCTAATATAGCTAACCAGACCTTTTACTGAGATGTTCTGCCTCTTTCCCCCCTGCCCCCGGCTTTTGCTGCCAGTGAAGTGCTGCTGCTGTATGAAAAGTCACACCATGGATCTATATTCTTGACTGATTATATGTAACTTCAAATTCTTGACCTCATGCCAGACTCATGGCCATTCTGGCCTCGAGCCTGCCATGGCTGCATTTCAATATATTTATCCTTTTCATTAGGTACAGAAGCATGACGCAACTGAACACAGAGTTACAGGGTCAAACATCATCAATTCTCCAGCTGAAGACTTACCTCCCCACAACTCACTTCCAAGTCACTCCCTATTACAGTGAAACAAACACAAAATCAAACACAAAGCCCTGGAAGATTGGCTTGATAACATGACCATAAAATCAGATTATTTGGCCTAACCAGGCTTGCTCAAGAGCTTTGTGAGAATTGTTGCACACAGACCACTGAAGAACTCATGCCAAGCTAGTCCAAAAGGCATAGATAAGTATTGCTGTAGGTACTGCTACGACACGGACTTCCTCTGGGAAAATGGGTATGTCCCATTGATTGCAAGGAGGTAAGCATCTCGCTTTTCTCTCTTTCTTTCCAGGCTTCACTTTTGCAGAATTACCCTATTCCAGGCACTTCAGAGGGCAAATCTGTTTAAAAAAGGTGCTCAGACACAAGACAGATTGAGGGAGGATGATTAGGTACCACCAGCAGCTAGAGAAAGCATTACTTTATTTTCAGTGGTTACCTACAGCTCTCCATGAATATACACCGCCCTGTTTATCTGTGCTAAAACAAGTAGTGCGTATTTCCCTAGGAATTCGTATTGGAAATAGGAAATGGAAAATATTTGGAAATGGAAATATTTCTTCCTACGAAGAAATAGGAATTTCTTTGCAGGAAGAAATAGCTTGTTTCACAGCATCCTTTGTTGGAAGGTTTATGGAGCCTTCCCAGTAGTAGTAACAAAAAAATAATCACAAGAGACTCATTTTCTTCACTAATTTTCCTCCCAAGGCATTCAGAAGCCTTCTTCTGTTGGTCTGCACAACTGAGTTTATTTCCTCATCCCCCTTTCCTCTTCCCTCTTTCCC